>NC_060119.1:210629464-210933155 GCF_021461395.2 Schistocerca americana
CAGTGTTGCCCTAGTAGGCAAGCTACTGAATGCTAAAATACATGGAAAGTACCCGACCATTAGTCAGCTATGCAAAGCACTGAATTACAGCAAAGGAGTTGTCAGCTGCAGAGACATTGTGTACTTGGTTACAAACCAACTGCTTCAGGTAAGGAAACAAGAAGGGATAGTAGAATATACTGATACTATGAAAAGGTTCAGTGGAGGGCCAGAGAAGATTGCAGCATTCATACTTATCTTTAATGCTCCCAAACTCCCACAGTACATGTATGCTGGTGCCAACACGTGAAAGTATGACCTTCACATTCTAACCCCATACAGTATTTAAGGTGCCGAAGGTTAGGCTGTACATCAGGTGTACAGACCAAGCTATGTGTGACAGGTGCAGATTACCTGTGTATGTACCAGGTACCTGGTATACATCTTAGCCTGCATGGAGCTGAGAGTGCCCAGTGTTTATTGATACAAACAAAATTCAGGTGACCAGAGTAAAGCAACACATACCACATTCTGAGGCAAGAAAGCTATTTCAGGCAGTATAGCCCTCTATCTTCAGAATCATCACAGTTCAGCAACAGAGCAGCCAACTTGTTTGCCTTTTGTTAGTACACATACCATAACAAGTGCTGTTGGTACACGCACCTGCAACAACAAATGAATTTGCCATACCACACTACTGGACAAACATTTAACAGTGAGTAATGCTGAATGTGCAATTTACAAAGAACACAGGATGTGAAAGTTATTGTTGGTGTGTGACAGGAGCACAAAGAAAAGAGAAGCATGGTGACTCAAAATAAATCTTTACCATGCCTGCACTGGAAACTCCTCATGGTATACCAAGGAGTATGTGCTTGTTGTCGCTAGGGCAAAGGGATTCTGGGCAACAGAAATACTCCCCACAATACTTAGTTTGCACTAGGATCAACTGGTTTGCCCACAAAGCTGGTATTCTTTTTTTTTAGCACCTAAGGGCAGCTTTGGGAGAGAAGCAGTGATTTCAAAAATGAAAAGTGGTTCAGTTCTGATTAAAATGGTGTCTCATGCACAGTTGCGAGTACTGCTCGTTTGTGACAAGCTAGGTGACATTCCTGTCACCATCAACCCCGTAACTTTCTTAGTATGGTACAGGGTACTATCTTCCACTGCAACCTCCTTTTACAGGCTGATAATGGAACAATGGGGGTCTACATTTTGTCCTTTGTGTCCAACGGGGACCAAAGAATGATAGGATTGATACTGGGGTCTTCATCTTGGCCTTTGAAGGTGACTCATTGCCTGAAAAGACCAAGATGGTGCTGTGATGTTTAACTGTATTTTCCCCTTCCCACGAGGTGCTTCAAGTGCATGAGATTATGGCAATGTCCTTGCATTGGTAATGCCAACACCTTCTGTAAAGATTGTGAACAACAGTTTTACACATATGCCCCTTGTGCCCACCCCTTGATGATTCCTGTGGCTACAGTGATATCCTCTCTAGCAGCAGTACCCTTGCCCTTCATGCCTTCTATTGGGACCCTTGGGGCCACTTGAATACTCCTGCTCCCTTGGTGGTTGGGAGCCCTCCTACCACCATTTCTTGCACACAACTTTGGGAGCATTGACTCCCTACCCACCAGGGACAGGGATCCCCAGCCAGAGAAGCAATATCCTCCTCTAGTGTGTTTTGCCAGGAAGGAGCAGCTTCGGATGCTTCCGTCCCAGGAGTGTGCTGCTCTGCAACCATATAACAACCAGTGGCTGAAGAAGTCACAGTTCACTGCTTTGCATTCCTCCCCTGTCCCTGAAACTAGAGCAGACAAACTCCCATAGACATTGAAGTCACCCAAGGAGAAGGACAAAAAGAAGACCTCCAAGGCAGAGGAGGTTCTGGTGTTCCCCATGCCACCAGACCCTGCATGTCCCAACTCTGTAAACGAGGCACAGTTCCTGGTTGCCCCAGTGGCACTAGACACAACCTGATTCAGAGCCCATGTGAGGTCCCTCGCGTCCCACACAGGATTCCAATAGGTGATCCTCCAGTGGAACTGTAATGGTTTTTTCACCACCTGGCTGAGCTATGGTGCCTCTTACACATTTCTCCTGATTTCTGAGTTGCCCTCCAGGAAACTTAGGTTCCCAGGATTGCAAACCCCTGCCCTTCATGGCTGTTGGGGCTATTTTAAGAAATGAGCAGACTATGACAAAGTGTTTGCATGTATGATCTGGAGTATGTCTACAGCGAACATGAGCTACTTGCTACTATTTTCAAGGCCGGTCTCTTCTTGTGAAGATGTCTATGGATTTTACAGTCTGTAATGTGTGTCTCCCTCTTGATGGTGAAATGTCCCAGAACACATTGTTTGCACTGATTTCTCAGGTGCCCCCACTCTCCCTCAATTTGGTTGTCTTGAGCACCCACAACCATTTGTGGGGTGGGCTACAACCACTGGCCACAGTAAAGCTATGGAAACTTTGCCCACATGGCTCAGCATTTCTCTCTTGAATACCAGTATCCCAACAAACTTCAGTGTGGCATATGGATATTATTCGACCATTGATCGTTCCACCAGCAGCCCTGGTCTTCTCCACTCCATCCTGTGGATGGTCTTCTCCACTCCATCCTGTGGAGAGCCCAAAGTGACATGTGTGACAGTGATCATTTTCTGATCACCTTGTCCCTGTCTCAGCATCACATGCCTGGGTTCCACACAGTTGGGCTCTCAACAGCACTAAATGGGATGTGTTTACCTCTGCTGTCATCCTTAGCACCCTGCCACATTGGAGGTATCGATGCATCTGTCCAGAGCACAATGACAGCCACTTTATCAGCAGCAGACTTAGTGATACTCTATTCCTTGGGATCCCTGTAAAAAGACAGTACTTTGGCGGACTTCAGAAATCACCATGGCCTTTAAAGATCACAGTTGAGCTCTTCAACACCATAAGCAATATCCATTGATGAAGCATCACATTGTCTTTAAATGGTTCTGTGCTCAGGTCCGCCATGTAATAAAATGACAAACAAGAGTGCTGGAATGGTATGTTACTACCATTGGACCATATACCCCTCCTTTGTAGATTTGCATAAACATTTGAGGCCTCTGTGAACAGCAATATCCCACAGGTTTACCTGGTGTCTTCTGACTGATGTTTTCTACACTGACCCAGATTCTGTTACTGAATATTGTGTCCGGCATTATGCATGAGCCTCTACAACTGAGAATCATCAACCTGTATTTCGTGTCTTCAAACAGTTGGTGGAGTAAATTCACTCACCTTTCACTACACACTACCTGGAAACTTATATTGCCCCTTTCAGTGAGTGGGAACTCCTCTGTGCCCTGGCCCTATGCCCTGAGATGGCTGAGGGTCTGACTGTATCCACAGACAAATGCTCAAAAATCGTATTTGTGGGTTGCCAGTGACATGTCGTTTCCATTTTCAACCTTATCTGGAACAAAAGTGAGTTCCCATCTCAATGGTGGTAGAGTGTGATCGCCCAGTACTGAAACTGGGTAAACACTCCCTCAAGATGGACAGCTATTGCCCAATTAGTCTCACTAATGTTGTCTGTAAGTTGCTTGAACACATGGTGAGCCAGCAGCTTGTTGGTAACTTGAGTCCTGGGGTCTTTTGGCTCTACCCCAGGATATCCTACTCCTGGCATATTGGTCAACCTAGAGTCTGCTATCTTGTCAGCTTTTGCCCAGCGTCAACTCCCCATCACTGTTTTCTTCAGCTTACAAAAGACATAGGACAACACATGGTCTCATCATATGGTATCATCATATCCACACTACCCTGTATGAGTGGGGTCTCCGGGCCTCACTGCCAGTTTTTGCTTGGAACTTTCCGGGTTCAAGTTTGTACTTCCCACAGTTCCCCTGCATACAAGAGGAGGGGTCCCACAGGGCTCTTTGTTGAGAGTGCTCTTGTTCTGGTGGCCGCCAGTAGTCAACCTGCACCTGTGTGGTCTGCAGTGTCAATCTCCTTGTATGTTGATATTTCCTATTGCTTCTCCACTGTGGCTGTTGCTGAACACTGACTGCAGGGTGCTATATGAAAGGTGCAGGCCTGGGCTCTCACCCACGGCTATTGGTTTTCAGTCACCAAGATATGCATCATACATTTCTGTAGCTGTCATACTGTTCACCTGCAACTGGAATTCTACCTTGACAACCAACTGCTCAATGTGGTGGAGTCTTACCGCATGTTGAGATCATTCTTCAATACCCAGTTGGCATGGCTCCTCCGTTTTCACCAACTTTAGCAATTGTGCAGGTCAGACCTTAATATTTTTCGCTGCCTCAATAACAGCAGATGGGCCACAGACCACTCAACACTTTTGTGGCTCTACAAAGTTCTGATTCGTTGCCATCTTGATTATGGGAGTCTGGCATATGGCTCAGCAATCACCTGCAGCATTGTGGATATTGGACCAGATGCACCATCATAGGGTCTGATATGTGACAGGTGCCTTTTGGACCAGCCGTGTGAACAGCCTGCTTGCAAACATTGGGCTTTCTCCAATATTGATCAGCACCAACAACTTCTGCTCAACTATTCAATAAACATTTTCTGCTTCCCTGATCAACCAAACTACTGTGTTCTTTTTCCTGGTAAGGAGAGCCACCTCCCACAACAGAGGTCCAATGCTGGAGTCATGATTGCAGTTTGCATACAGTGTCATTGCTCTGAACTCACAACTTCCCCCACTGTCGCCTCTGGTCATGGAGCTATCACATATGTCCCGGTGGTGTGTATGCCGTCCTTGTATCTGTGTTGAACTGTCATTTTCAGTGACACCATGGCTTTTCGCTGTCTATTCCTGGCTGTCCTTGATGAATTTCCGGGTTCAGAAGTTGTATACACTGATGGCTCTATGGTTGATGGACGAACCAGCTTTGCCTACACATGTGCAAATTATAGTGAACTATGTTCCCTACCAAATGGATACTGTGTATTCACTGCAGAGTTGGTGGCCATCATTTGCTCATTCCATCGCATTTGTTCTTGCACTTGTGAGATGTTCCTAATTGGCAGTGACTCCCTGAGTAGTCTTAAGGCAGTTGCCAGAGCTGCCCTTGATATCAACTGGTTTTGACTATCCAGGTATTTGTTTCTAACATCCATCAAACTGAATGGTTGGTCATCTTTGTCTGGACTTCACGTCACGTTAGAATTCCAGGGAACAAAGATGATGGCCTGCTGTCTAAGTTAACTACCGGCATGCTGACTTTAGAGATGGAGATACCAGAATTGGATCTTTGGGTGACCCTACACCATCTGTTTTTGGATACTAGGAACACAGACTGATGTGCTCTGGCTTCTCCGAACAAACTGTGAGCAGTAAAGGGGACCATGACCATGTAACAGTCTGCCCTGTGTGCTTCTCATAAGGAATTTACCATTCTGTTGGGTTTCACTTTGACCACTTTTGGCGGACCCTTTGTTACATCCTACAGCATGAAGATCAACCCCACTTCTGGTGTGGTGCCTGTCTGACAGTGACCCATACTCTACAGGACTTCCCTAATTTGGCCACCATACGGTGAAACCTTCAACTTTTTGACATGTTGCCTCTGGAGCTAGCAGATGATGCCAAAGTGACTGTTTTTGTTTTATGTTTTACCTTGAAGGTAGTTTCTACTCCTCTTTGTAAGGTAGGACACATTGGCCTCATTGGCTACTTGAGGGATTGGATGGGTGACCTGTCATCTGCTTCAACCCAGGGGGGCCAAGGCTGCCCTTGCTCAGTGGTCTGGCCTCACTCTTGCCCTTCCCACCTTTTTAGTCTCTGCTGGTGCATCTGTTCTTACTGAACACCTCATGACCCACTTTGCTATGGTGAATGTTAAACAGTAGCTGCAAATACATGCCTATCTCTTACATAAACTGCTCTGAAGCATATAAAGAATCTTGTAGTGAATGGGAATTGCATAAAGCCATCAACTCACTCCACAACACAGCCCCAGGGGCTAACTTGATTCACAGCCAGATGATTCAACACTTGCATGTGGATCATAAATGCTAGCTACTCGAGGTTTTCAGTTGTATCTGCCTTAGAAATAAATACCTCTCATTGTAGTGGGACAGTAACATCATCTGTGTGGTGGCAACTTAAGCAGCCTGTAAGGGGTTTCTTTAGAGCCTTGGCACCAGCAGCAGATCCCATGGTTGTCTGAAGAAACTATGGCATCGAAGCAGAATCATCTAGAAGTAGAAACACCCCTTGATGGTCAACCTCATAACCTAAAAGTGGCTGCATGATGAGGCTCATTTTTATAAATAAGGAAAAGAAGAAGGAACGCTATGTCTCCTCTTTGGGAATGAATGCATCTTTCTCCCATGTTAAGGATCAAGCTGCTTGGTCTACTAGACTACCAGTGGCCTACAACTATCCCTGGTCTCTTAGTTAATGACAGTCTCTATTGACCCATCTGCCCTTGCCGAAACCTTCACGAACCACTTTACTGTGGTGTCAGGGTCCACATTTTATCCCCACATTTTCTGAGCAGGTAAATGATGTGTACAAATGCCTGCCCATCTTTTGCTATAAACTGCTCCAAACCATATAAAAAACCTTTTAATAAATGGAAACCGCTTAGAGCCCTCAATTTGTTCCATTGAATAACACATCTCCAGAGCCTGACTTAATTCACAATCAAATGATTCAACACCTGTATAAGGATCATAAGTGCTACCTGCTCAAATTTTTTTTAATGGTATCTGCATTAGGTATGAGTTCCCCTCACTGTGATGGGACGGTACCATCATCCAGATCCCCAAGCCTGCCAAAAATATGACTTTCATTGACAGCTACAGACCAGTCAGTCTTATGAATGCTCTATGCAGATTGCAGGAGATGATGGCGGCCTGTTGATTGGACTGGATCTTTGAATCACAAGACCTTTTCTCAACCTATCATTATCACTTCTAACTGCCTAATCAAGTTTGAAATAGCCATTTGGCAGATCTTCATCAACTGCCAACATCTTATCTCTGTCTTGTTCTGACTTGCACAAGGCATATGATACTCTGCCATCACCATATTGTGAGGGGTATCTGATTTTCCAGATATTTTGTGGCCAAAGCTTGGAAATAATTTTGATGAGTGGAAGTGAAACCTCATACTAATTTTGTAACAATATTATGAAAAGGAAAGTTGCTACTCGCCATATAGTGGAAGATGCTGAGTAGCAGATAAACACAAAAAAAGACTTTCACAGATAAAGCTTTTGGCCATTAAGGCCTTCGTCAACAATAGAAGTACACACACACACACACACACAAAACTGTAGTCTCAGCTGAATGGTCTTTCAGAACCAGTGCATCTGTTAGTTCCTTTCCAAAGGTAGGACTTGTGCTTCACCTTATGTTATTCAATATTATCACACTAAACCAGAAAATAATACCGTGTCTACTGACCTCATTGTCAACAGGATGCTAAACACTAATCTCCTTCTCCCTCCTCCTCCAGATAATAATAGTCCTTGACAGGAATAATATAATCAGTAGTTTGTGACTGAAAGCAATGTGAGTCCAAGCACTCCTGTTTCATTGTGCACACTTGGGAATTATAATACTAAGCATAGTTCCGCTTAAGCCTTGTGGTGGTGGAAACCATACACTCATCAGCCAAAGCACTGTCTAACACAAGACTAAGTCAGTCCAGGTAAACAGAAATGGCAGTCATAGTTCACTTCTTGCGGTAAGTCAGATAATGAAAACTGAGAGTGATCCCACAACTGGCTGCCTATTTGCTCTCTCATGGAAGCTTGCGTGACCACCCTGGAATATCGATTGCTCTCCTGCCACAGGTACCTTTGCAGGACATGAGTGATGTCGTGCCTGTCGATGCATCCATTTCTTCTATTTGCACTGCTGGCAGGGTTACTAAATTAGGCAGCACTCAACAAGTCTCTGTCATGGCTAACCTGTCCATCTGCTCCGGCCTGCAAATTTGTTTATGTTTAATGATCCAGATAATCCCATCATTCTGATATACCCTTTGATACGTACGCATGGCATTCAAAAAACCTGTGATGTTGAGAGTAGGTACTTCTTTTCCTTCATCGATCCAAGGCACTCACTGATTTTTGTGATAGGTTTGCATACTGCCAGTCTAAGAAACGGGAAGTCCTCTAAAATGGTTTACAAAAAATGTAAAGCTGTCATCAGCCCAAAGCTTGGTTTGAACATCACAGTGCTTTACTGGGCATGGTCCTATTAGAGTTGATTTGCTGTTACCTTCATCCAACTTGTGAATTGACCTACCCAGTCAGTTATAGGGGTACATGGACTACAAACTGTGGAGCATTTCAAAATTTTTCGCATTAACAAACAGGCCAGAGATGAAAGAAGTGGTAAGTAGCAGATAAAAGTCTTAGGACTGATGGGGGATCAAACCCCCATGACTTTACCACTGAGACATTTACTTGGCTACTTAAAACTCGGTTTAAAATTTTCATTTACAATTATTCAGCAAAGATTAGAGTCTTAGTGCTAAGCCTGTGTGGTGTGAATCTTTTGTTTCCAAAAACTAAGACTGTTGAGAATAGTAATATCAGTATCATTTTGAACTGTGTTCACAGTTATTGTTGTATTTACTTAGAACTGATGCTGTTTCTGTATTGTTTACCCTAGCCAGTTTAGGGCTGTCAGATCCTCTTGAGCATCATACCAGGCACCTTAGGCGTTACGTATAATTTTTTTTATGACAATGCAGTATATGATGGCAGTACTGGTACTCCATACCAGTATCTGTCGAGGGGGGGGGGGGGGGGGAGAAAAAAAAAATCAGAATCCACAATCTTGAGATGTGGTACAATAGAACTTATTTTTTACTAGAACAAATGTTGTATTTGCAGTTTTAAAATGTGCAGAAAAGCTTTAAGATACTGTTTTGAGAAGTCTAAATTTCAACCCCCGCCCCCTTCCCCACCTCCTCTGAAAGGTCGCAGTACCCCAGCCTGTTTTTTCTTTATAAGTCGAGCATTCATGAGATTATATAAATGATTTAACTATACAAGGGCGATAGTATAAAATCAAAATTAAAAGAGGGAAAAACAGGCAGGACATAACAATTTTAGGCAACAGTATTGGACTGGAGATTGTAGCTTATGTAGACTCAATGAGAAACAAAGGAAGAGACCATTATTTAAAGAGATAAAACATGTAAGATAAGTGGTATGTTGTCCATGTTAAAGTTTAAGATGTTGATGGTAAGATTTAGCTGGGCTGAACTTGACCAACAGGAACACCAACAGGAACAGCAACAGGGGTGGGGGTTTCAAGGATGGCCTCACGCTTACTGGCAAAAGGACAGCCAGTGGCAGATAGGTGAGTTTCTGGCTGACAGTGTGAAAGAGACAATGCAGGAAATCTGCGTAATGGCAGTGTCAGCCACTTGGAATATGATGACAGTCAAACATTCTCAATTCTGTAATAAACTGGTATTTTGTTGTAGCACTAATACAAACATATCAGCACAAACTTGGCACTGACGTGGATCTATTGGAATATTAATATTGTACATATCTAAAAAACTCTCTGAGTTGGATCTTGAGAGCAAAAGAATATTATCAGACAGCAAATGAATACAGTCACACCAGTCAGTAAAAATTAATAACTGCTGAATGTCACGACCGCTACGGTTGCAGGTTCGAATCCTGCCTTGGGCATGGATGTGTGTGATGTCCTTAGATTAGTTAGGTTTATGTAGTTCTAAGTTCTAGGGGACTGATGACCTCAGAAGTTAAGTCCCATAGTGCTCAGAGCCATTTGAACCATTTGCTGAATGTCCCATGATGTCTTAAGAAGCAAGGTATGGGATGATAGTCGAGAACTATAGCTATCATTTCCCAATGCCTCACATTTATACCTATTTTATTTACTGAGCTTTTACTATTTAATACCTTTATTAATGAAATGTGTCAGATCATCAAATATGCCACAGTTATGCAGTAAATGACTGCAGCAGGGCAAGTCTCATATCATACTGTACATTACTCTCTTTGTGAAGTTGGTTTAGTCAACTTTAAAAACATTTGTAATTTAAAAACAGCAAAATATCCAGAAGCTGTGATGGTATCAGTAGATCGAGCATGAGATGATGTTTCAGTAGATCAGTCATTTACTTATTTATTCTAAATGTTTTATTGCATTCATTGGTAATAAGTGCAGTTGAGCTTGTTACTTGATAAGTATGTATGTGTAACTTTTATAAATAGAATACTGAGTTTTGTATTACTAAAATTGTAAGATAGTAATACTTAAAACATATATCTAATTTGAGTGTTTGTTAATAATCAGGTTTGTTAATAGTCGATTGATAGTCCATTTACTACATTTTAAGTAAAACTGCACAGTAATAGTAGGGGAATGTTTCCATTGGTGTGAGTTGTTTGCGTTCTTGAAAAATTTTAAATTTTTTGAATTTTTAAAAGATTGTTATAGTATTCTGATAATATGTATTACATGGGATCCTTTCCTTCTTTTGTAGTTCACCTGAGGCTGCTGTTTTAATGCAGTGGAACTAGTTGTGACAATAAAGAAATCACCACTTACAGCTATCTTGTTCATTTTACTTCCATTCATTATGTTTTCTGTCCATTTTCAACTTCTGTCTGATTATTTGTAGCACATTTTTGTAGTTGTTCTCATTGAGGAGAGTTTTATTTAATTTGTGTAGCACGTCAGAACCCTTGTGGGTAATGGATTGGCTTTATTGTTGATGTATGGTTGTGCTGGTGCCTGTGGATTTTCTCAGTATGGAAAATTGGTATTAGTTGTTGTGTCTGTGTTTTGTGATGTCTAAGGAATTTAGCGTTTGGCCTTTTCTGATTCTGTGGTGAATTCTATCTATGGGTGAACTGTGTTTGTATAATTGTGAAGTTGTTGTATGTGGGTAGATTGATATTTTCCAGAAGGCATATTCTAACGTTTTTGATGACAAGAATGTGTGAAGTTGGATTGCTACCTTCCCACTTCTTTTGCATGCATTGACTTACTCAGTATGCACAGCCGATCTTCTTCTCTGGATAGCTGGCTACGTCGGTCTCCAAAAACTTCTTCTCCAAAGAATGATGCTAGTTAAAGGAATATATAAGACTCTCTATTTACTCGTCATATAAGTAGGTACTCGAAGAATATTTTTAGTTCACTGTCGGTATATTTCAACTTTCATAAAGAACAAATTGTCATTTCTCACATAAATATTTGACTTCTTGTAAGTTGCCCATGTCGTCTCACATTAGACACAATTAAGACACATTTACTACATAGTTGGTTTAACAACCACAGAAATCATAAACATGTCTTGCCTCTAGCAAGTCTGTATTAAAAGTTACTAAAAGTCTTTTTTCACTCAATTGGTCTTTCGTCACTAACAATAGTCACAGTTACAAAACAGCACAGAATAACTCAGAAGTTCCTTGGTTCTTTCGTGCGCTTTCATTACAACTTCCATGGTCCGACCAACAAGTACTTGTCGGTGCCATTCGACCGCCGTGTCTACAGTCTTCTCATAATAAACTTGGGACCAGCACACACAAACAGGTGGCGCACAGTAGATAGGGTTCCTTTCTCCCCACTCACATCTAAAATATCGTGTGTTCGAGATGGTGGAAGGCCGAATGGTTCTAGAATTTAAGCCAAAATTCTCGAAGCACTACAATATGATGCCATCTACGTATGTAATACCAGCATATTATTCTGTATTGTCTGTGTTTCCCTATGGTTTCAAATATTTTGTTTTCAACATTAGGAAGATGTTGCCGAGGCTTCCGCTGATCGGTGAGCTGATGGAGAGTCCATACTGTTATGAGTAGAAGTGGCTGTCAAATGTGAAATAATTTCATTCTGTGATTAATTTTAGAATGTTTGTTAGTTCTGTTATGTAAGGTTTGGGAAAGTCTTCTTGTTCCAATTTCTGCTCGATGATGTTGATGGTTTCTGTATTGTGGGGATATTGGTGCAAATAATTGTCATTTCAAATGATGTGAGTTTGGCTATTGTTGTGATGTTGATTTTTTAAAATCTTTTCTGTAAGCTCCTCAGTGTTGTGTATACTGTTGTCTGTGTAAATGTAATATTTCTGTAAATATGTGTGCATTTCTCTGGTTAGGTGATATGTGGGTGCTCTTCTGCAGTTTATGAGTGGGCGTATTGATGTATCCTGCTTGTGGATATTTGTTAGTGTGTTTAGTGTGGGTGCCCTTCAGCTTTTGTACTTTCTGTTTTGTAAATATGTGTGAAGTTTTTTTAGAAAAAAGTTTTTTAGAAAAAATAATATAGAAGTATCTGTGTTTTGAGACACTGATTAGTTGTATTACGTTATTCTCTTCTATAAATTTAAGAGGTTATATTTTTGCCCTCCTCCTGTTTATTGCAATAATGGTATTGGTCTTGTCTGATTTTGTGATGAGAAGTCCATTGCTTCTAATGTTATATATTATTTTTCTGGATTTTTTTGCTTCGTTGTTTCTTTTTATCTGTTTGTAATTTGGTTTTCTTTATTATGCATCTGATTTCCTCTGGTTTTTAACTCTCTTGTTAGCCCTAAATTTAAATAAGAGTAGTTGTTCTCCACTTGTTGTTTTATTATGTGTTCACTTTGTGTTGTTAGATCCACTATTGCCTTGTGTGTAACCTGTGCATTGACAGTGTGTTTAGGTCCTCTTTCTAGTAGGCTTAGTTCTCATTTTGTGAATTGTATGTCAGTAAGAGTGACTGGTCATATATAGAATGTTCGCTTATTGTCTCTAACATTAGCTAGTGTGTTATTTCTATTAATGTGTGTAGTTTTTGTTTTTGTTTTCACCACTCTCTTTCCATTAGAATTTCTGTGTGGTGTTCAACTCTACTCATGATGTCAATAAATATTTCTCAGATTTTTGTATGATATGGTAGTTCAAGATGAGTTTTTAACAGTTCAAGGGTGAGCGTGTCCTTGGAATGCAGATATTTAATTTCCCGTTTCAACCAACCTACTTCTGCTTTGTATTTGGCACATTGTGCTGCTGGTGACGTACTGTTTACAGTGACATGTATGTACATGGGTCGTACTTTATCAGATAGACAGATATTTTTTTAAATTTTGTATTGAATATGGTCTGATGTAGTTTTTCTGTTGTGTTTCTGAGTTTGTTGCAGAGCTTACTAATGCCCAGCATGGTGCTGAGATAATCATTTTTTAGTCAAAGCTCTTTCCCAATGCATATTTGCTTCCTACTATGTAATAAGGAAATGTAGTTCTGCCTTGAACAATGCAATTTTTCTTGTTTTGCTACCCATACATACTGGAAAATGCCTATAGAACAGACAACCCTGTACAAAAGAAACTTAGGGCAATTAACACTGAACAGACAAAAACAACACTTAAGGTCTACCAATTCCTGTGTCAACACTGCATCTTAATTTATGGTGGGCAAACAAGTAGAAATTTCAACATCAGATATGCTGAACACGGAAGGTTGCTTAAGAGTAACAGCAGTCATTCCACATTTGCAGATCATCTCATGTACGAGAAACACAAACCAGCAGACATAAACAAAGACTTAAACATTCTTAAATGCAGCAAAAGACCTCCACAGAAAGTTATAATAGAAGAAAATTGCCATACAAAAAGCCATAGTGGGAGGAAAAGAAGTGATAAATCGATACACAGCACTAAGCAATGTATCCTTGTTCTCAGCTTAAAAACACACACACACACACACACACACACACACACACACACACACATATATATATATATATATATATATATATATATATATATATACATCCCAACAGCCTAATGTCACTGGAAAATTAAAAATTTCCACCCAGAACAAGATGGCGGAATGAGTGAACATCACGCAAACAGTGATACAATGTGTATTAGGAAGCTCCACTCAAACACCCTATAGAAGCATCAAAAAGAGAGATCTACAAAATGTAAGTACACACAATAGTGATCATAGCAGAAGAAATGAAGTACACATTCACATAGTGTCTGCTCCTCATCCTCAGTCAACATTTCATAAAGCCTAATCACAGTCAGTATGCATTTCAACAGAATTTTTCGAAAAAAACAGTACTGTAACCTTAAAAACACTAGTCAAAGAGTAAAATAGAGTATCTTTGTTTACAAGATGATGTAATATAATGACAGTAGTGCTATAGAAAAAAATCAATAATGTCATATTAGGCCTAAAGTATGAGAAATTACATAACAGAATATTGATAAACATTTATTAATTGCAGGTGATATACTAGTAGATAATAATTATAACTGTGCTGTAAATACCAGACAGACTTGTGAACACCAATATGTAATAATAAGGTGCATTTTTCTTCATGTTAATATTTATGTCAGTGCTTACAGTAATGTAAATTAGAATCGCAAAAACTGGTAAATGCGTAAATTCTTTTTGTATTGTACTATAGATAATGAATAAAACACACTGAAGATGTACAAACTTCAGTGAGAAATGTGTGTGTAAAACAAGAAAGATTATGTTCGCTCAAGGTAGAACCACATTTTCTTATTACATAGTAGGAAGCAGATGCGGACAAGGAAAGAGCTCCAACCGCAAAATGATTCTCAGAGTCTGTGTTTTTCAGACCAATTATACAGGATGTAGGTCACATATAGGGATTCTGCTGCCACTCACTTTACACAAGTTTTACCGCACTCGGAAAACATTATTAATTTTGTTGCGTATTTAAATAAAACTGTAGGACTATCACTTTAACAGCTCTGATGTTTTGTCTGATTGAATAAATTGGTGCATACAATATAAATCTTTTGTCACCTATGTCAGTTATTCATGGAATTCAATCAGTTTTCATTTATTATTATTCGTATATACTTTGAGGTTTGCCGATGACATTGTAATTCTGTCAGGGATGGCAAAGTACTTAGAAGAGCAATTGAACGGAATTGACACTATCTTGAAAGGAGAATGTAAGATTAATATCAACAAAAGCCAAACAAGGATAATGGAACATAGTCTAATCAAATCAGGTGATCCTAAGGGAATTAGATTAGGAAATAGACACGTAAAGTAATAGATAAGTTTTGCCATTTGGACAGCAAAATAACTGATGATGGCCAAAGTAAAGGGGCAATGGCGAGAAAAGCATTTCTGAAGAAGAGACATTTGTTAAAATCGAGTATAGATTTAAGTGTTCAGAAGTCTTTTCTGAAGATATTTGTTTGGAGTGTAGCAATGTATGGAAATGCAGTTTAGACAAAAACAAAATACAAGCTTTCAAAAAGTGGTGGTACAGAAGAATGTTGAAGATTAGATTGGCCAATCACATAACTAATGAGGAGGTACTGAATAGAATTGGGGAGGCAAGAAATTTGTGGTACAACTTGACCAAAAGAGGGGATCAGTTGATAGGACACATTCTGAGACACCAAGGGATCACTAATTTTGTACTGGAGGGAAGTGTGGGGGGTAAAAATTATAGATAAATGTAGTTAGCAGATTGAGAAACATGTAGGTTGCAGTAGTTATTCAGAAATGAAGAGGCTTGCTCAGGATAGAGTAGCACGGAGAGCTGCATGAAACCAGTCATCGGACTGATGACTACAACAACATTATTCGTATATTTCAAAATGTGTTACCTAATAATTCACACTACATGCCAGTGCCTGGTAGTTCGACTGTAGGATCACAGGAAAACTACATACAACATTGCAGTGAAATCTACTGCTGGGTATGAAAGCAGATATGTACCACTCGACATTATGACTATATTGAACCACATGTGTTGTAGAGCTATACATTGCCCAAGTATCAAATCCTAGGTAAGACTGAAATGGCTTTCTAGTTGAGAATTTGGTTAAGAAAACAACCATAGTTTCATTGCAGACATGAGTCTATTTTTGAAACTTAGGAAATATCTCTAATGTTACAGGGCGTGTTTAAGACATGTGCTTACAACACAAAAAATGACATCAATACATGTAGTATCAAAGGGGGAGGAGGGGAGGTAAGACTACTACACACAGTTTACGATCACTAAGGCATCTACAATGCAGACACACTGTATGGTAATTGCAATGTTGTGCTGCTTGTAAGTAGAATCTTATTATGTGGTAAGGGACAATATCAACTTGCCGTACGGTGTTTATAATATCTCCCATATACCGTTCCATAGGAAAGTAAATCCACTGTAATTTGTTATTGTTTGAAAAGGATAGTTGCTACTTACCAGGTGCTGAGTCACAGAAAGGCACAACAAAAAGGCTGTCGGAAAGTTATCTTTCAGCCAACACGGCCTTTGTCAAAAATAGACAGAAAACACACACACAAACGTAACTCTCACGCACATGTGACTTGCATTTGTGGGGGGGGGGGGGGGGGGGGGGGTTGACGAAGGCCTTGTTGACCGAAAGCTAACTTTCTGACAGTCTTTTTTTCTTGTGCCTTTCTGCGACTCAGAATCTCTGCTTTATGCTGAGTAGCAACTATCTTTTTCATTATATTGTTACATTCCATACTGGATTTTCCATTGTTTGTTATTATTTGATATTTATTTTAGAACGTCAAATAACTGAAGATGGGCAAAATTAGCTACAAAATCATTTTAGTTTCAAGATTTTTGGGCCAAAAACAGTTTGCATTTTTGTAAAATATTAAGTGACACATATAGCTACAGCACACAGACACAGTATTTCTGCTCTAATGTATGTGTTTGTTTAGTATTACACCAGTATCTCTAACTGAGTGACTGAAAAGGATATGTAAATTATTTAGAGCAATGTGTAAATGTGATTCATGCAGGGGTGAATTGATAAGCCATTAATGAGCTATGAGGAATGCTTCCAATTTAATACAGTTCAGTTTAAGTCTTTATTTTGTTGTTCTAGTTACAAACAGCTTTGCTGCATTTGTTATTGAAGTTTATACCTTCATTTTCTGGTGCTCAGATACACGTGAAGATCATCAGTATAGATGTGGTAGTTACAGTGAGAGAGTATGGAATGGGAATCATTCATGTATAGGGGAAACAACAGTGTCTCAGTGTATGGTTCTTAAGGGGGTATTTTCTATGTTTTGTCTTTTTCATTTCCTTTATTATATATTGTTGATGTCCTGGAGGACATCATTCATATCATTTCTTAGCATTGGTGGCAAATCCAAAGTTCGCTCATTTTTTAAACTCATTATTATCATAAGGTGTTCTGCCTATTGATAGGCATATGTTGCCAAGCATATAATTACTATGCTGGAATTAACAATGGTGAAAGGTTAGCTTAAGTACAGAAGGATCATTATAATAGACTATTGTTGGTTCATATCCATTTCCATGTCGTCATGTCGTCTGCCACTCTGACAAGGGCCCCATTACATTGTTTGCAGATGACACTGTAATTTACCGTCTAGTAAAATCATCAGACAATCAATTGCAATTACATAATGATCTAGAGAGAATTTCTGTATGGTGCAAAAAGTGGCAATAGGCACTAATCATAGAAAAGTGCGAGGTCATCCACATGGATACTAGAAGAAATCTGATAAATTTTGGGTGTACGATAAATCACACAAATCTAAGGTCTGTCAATTCGACTAAATACCTAGGAATTACAATTACGAGCAATTTAAATTGTATAGACCACATAGATAATATTGTGAGGAAGGTGAAACAATAATTGCGCTTTGTTGGCAGAACATTCAGAAGATGGGACAAACCCACTAAAGAGACAGCCTACATTACACTTGTCCATCCTCTGCTGGAATATTGCTGCGCAGTACACACTGAACTCACATTCGGGAGGACAACGGTTCAATCCCGCGTCCGGCCATCCTGATTTAGGTTTTCCGTGATTTCCTTAAATCGCTCCAGGCAAATGCCGGGATGGTACCTTTCAAAGGGCACGGCCGACTTCCTTCCCCATCCTTCCCTAATCCGATGAGACCGATGACCTCGCTGTCTGGTCTCCTTCCCCAAAACAGCCCAACCCCTCATATATCACATCCCATCACATCGCTGCACAGTATCGGATCCTTACCAGGTAGGATTGACGGAGGACACCGAAAAAGTGCAAAGAAGGGCAGCTCGTTCCATGTTATCGCACAATAGGAGTGAGAGTGTCACTGATATGATATACACGAGTTGGGGTGGCAGTCACTGAAACAAAGGTGATTTTCTTTGCGGCAAGATCTATTTAGGAAATTTCAATCACCAACTTTCTCTTTCTAATGCGAAAATATTTTGTTGACACCCAGCTACATAGGGAGCAATGATCATCATAATAAAATAAGAGAAATCAAAGCTCAAACGGAAAGATTTAGGTGTTCCTTTTTCCCACGCTCCATTTGAGAGTGGAGTGGTAGAGATGTAGTATGAAAATGGTTCGATGAACCCTCTGCCAGACACTTAAGTGTGAATTACAGAGTAACCATATAGATGTAGATGTAGACTATGATGTTTCCAAAAACCTGATGGATGAGTGCCAAATAGTTAATTCATTTTTCAGTTTTTAGGTAACTGGTACTGCACTAAGTGTTTGAATGCTTATGATGTTAATGGGAAAAAAACTTCGAACTTTAATTTGAGGAACAGGTGGTTGTTACTTTCTTTTTGTGAAACGGGTTTATTAGAGCTTACTTGAAAATGGATGAAAATATTCGTGTCTTAAGAGAATGTTTCAAAATACTTATTATAGTGCAGAGCACTTCACTGATGTCATGTAAGATCACTTGAATTATAATATCATCTTACCCTCCCACAACAGATCTTATAATATTACTGTTATTATAAATTAGTATAAAACTTTTAAATCACATCTGCTGGTGGCAAAGTGTCTGACATGGTAAACTGGTGCATAGAAGATTTTTACTTGCTTAATAATGAATTTGTGTTCTGCCATCCAGCATCAGATTCCCATCAGACCAATGAGACTGTTGACCGACTGTATTGTTTAGAGGCCAGTGACCAATCTCAAAATTATGCAGTTCGCATAATTACATTGCCCGGTTATTGATAGAAAAGATTGGTAAAAGAGTTCTCAGGAATGCTGAAATAAAAGTTTGATAAAGTAAATGCTGATTGAACACTAGTAGCGTTCAACTGTGGCCACAAAACAATTCAACAGCAACTCTCCTTTGCTGCAGCTTGAAAAAGTTCTAAAATGCAACATAGTAAATTGAGATGTGGCATTAGTGGAAGAGGAAAGTAGGTTTCTTGATTCAAACATGACTCTTATCCTTAAATTAACATCATTATTTAACAAAAGGTTACAGATATGAGATCAACACTTACATTTTATGAGACAGCAATCAAAACAAATGGGGGGGGGGGGGGGGCACAACTTCCGCTTTTATAGTCAAAACAAATTATGGCGACTGCCTTACAACTTGCTTTGCAGAGCATTTTTTATCAAGTTTCAATATATAAACATTTCTTTATATGAACAGTAAAAAATACAGTTTTTATATTAAATTATAACCTTTTCTCCTTAATTTTTGGATTTATTTACACAGAAAAAATTTATTCTTAATGTCTTTTACCATTAATTAAATGTTTGAGACATGTTTTATTAATTATTCAGAAAGAAACATTTCAATCTGCCCAAAATTCATGAGTTTTTAATTGTTTGAGCTGTGACAAATTTTACTTCTCAGCTGTGTTTTAATTTGAATTGATGGCAGAATTCATGACATCATTTCTGCATGGATTGGTTAAACTATGTGATGCGGAAAAATGGGTGTCTGTTGCAGTATCCAAAATGCAATATTGCATGACACTCAATGTTAGCTTCATGAACACTTCAAAAATCAGGCTGTATAATTAATTTTAAGATAAATGAGTAACACAGAAACAGTTGTTTGTGTTTTAACTGTATGAACTAGGCCTATATGAATAATGTGTGTTAGTTGACTGCATAGTACTGCTGATATACCCTCAAAAAATTATAAGTTATTATTATGTTACAGAGAGTATACTGGAGGTCCTATATATGAAAATAAAACACGTGCTGATGGCAAGGTAGTAATAATTACCGGTGCTAATACAGGAATTGGAAAGGAGACAGCTCGAGAACTTGCACTCCGAGGAGCCACTGTTGTCATGGCATGTCGTGACATTCAAAAGTGTGAAAAGGTAATGTCATAAGTCCTGACATTGTATTAGTCTTATTATATATTAGTCATAATATGTACAAGTTAAACTTGAAGTACTTATAGAAGTATTTTTAAAAATGTCTGAACAAATTTCATTTGTTGTATGTCTGTTACAGTCAAGACACGAAATTGTTCTGGAAAGCAAGAATAAATATGTATATTGCAGAACATGTGACTTGGCATCGTTAACATCTATTCGAAAATTCTGTGAAAGATTTAAAAATGGTGAGCTAAACCAACTCCATAAAATAAATGATTTATTGCTTAATATAACATGACAGTTGTAGTTTCATACATTTAATAAGCACTCTTGATTTGATAAAATATGCTAATCCCAGAAATTTTCCTCGTGAAATTTACATGTTCGTTAATTGTATCACTTTCAGCTGCAGTAGCATTAGGCATGCAGAGGAGTACCATAGGGCATTTAAAGCATTTGATTTGATTTATTTATTCATAAAGGGATCATTTCACAATGATATAGATTTATGAGCATAATACAATGAAAATGAATGGCTCAAAATATTCATACACGTAGAATGTATAAATATGTTTTTATGAGTATAGGACAGGTGGTCAGCAGTGGCCTTGTTGAAGGAACCACCCTGGCACGTGTCTGAAATAATTTAGAAAAGCATGGAAAACCTAAATCAGGATGGCCGGAGAGAGGAAATTCCACCCCGCTGAATATGTTCTGTGATTTACACTGTGTCGCTGCACATGCTAAGGACACCTGCTGGTGACTGTTGAACAGCAAATATGCTGCTATACCCCTTGCACTCCCTCCAGGCTGTTCAGAAAACGTTCTCCAGCCCTGTGAAATGTTATTTATTCATCTCGTTACATATTGTTGTTGTGGTCTACAGTCCTGAGACTGGTTTGATGCAGCTCTCCATGCTACTCTATCCTGTGCAAACTCCTTCATCTCCCAATACCTACTGCAACCTACATCCTTGTGAATCTGCTTAGTGTATTCATGTCTTGGTCTCCCTCTATGATTTTTACCCTCCACGCTGCCCTCCAATGCTAAATTTGTGATCCCTTGATGCCTCAGAACATGTCCTACCAACCGGTCCCTTCTTCTAGTCAAGTTGGGCCACAAACTTCTCTTCTCCCCAATCCTATTCAATACCTCCTCATTAGGTACGTGATCTACCTACCTAATCTTCAACATTGCTCTGTAGCACCACATTTCGAAAGCTTCTATTCTCTTCTTGTCCAAACTATTTATTGTCCATGTTTCACTTCCATACATGGCTATGCTCCATACAAATACTTTCAGAAATGACTTCCTGACACTTAAATCTATACTCGGTGTTAACAAATTTCTCTTTTTCAGAAACGCTTTCCTTGCCATTGCCAGTCTACATTTTATATCCTCTCTACTTCGACCATCATCAGTTATTTTGCTCCCCAAATAGCTAAACTCCTTTACTACTTTAAGTGTCTCATTTCCTAATCTAATTCCCTCAGCATCACCCGACTTAATTCGACTACATTCCATTATTCTCGTTTTGCTTTTGTTGATGTTCATCTTATATCCTCCTTTCAAGACACTGTCCATTCCGTTCCACTGCTCTTCCAAGTCCTTTGCTGTCTCTGACAGAATTATAATGTCATCGGCGGACCTCAAAGTTTTTATTTCTTCTCCCTGGATTTTAATACCTACGCTAAATTTTTCTTTTGTTTCCTCTACTGCTTGCTCAATATACAGATTGAATAACATCGGGGAGAGGCTACAACCCTGTCTCACTTCATTCCCAACCACTGCTTCCCTTTCATGTCCCTCGACTCTTATAACTGCCATATGATTTCTGTACAAATTGTAAATAGCCTTTCGCTCCCTGTATTTTACCCCTGCCACCTTTAGAATTTGAAAGAGAGTATTCCAGTCAACATTGTCAAAAGCTTTCTCTAAGTCTACAAACACTAGAAACGTAGGTTTGCCTTTCCTTAATCTTTCCTCTAAGATAAGTCGTAAGGTCAGTATTGCCTCACGTGTTCCAACATTTCTACGGAATCCAAACTGATCTTCCCCGAGGTCGGCTTCTACCAGTTTTTCCATTCGTCTGTAAATAATTCTCGTTAGTATTTTGCAGCTGTGGCTTATTAAACTGATAGTTCGGTAATTTTCACATCTGTCAACACCTGCTTTTTTTGGGATTGGAATTATTATATTCTTCTTGAAGCCTGAGAGTATTTCGCCTGTCTCATACATCTTGCTCACCAGATGGTAGAGTTTTGTCAGGACTTGCTCTCGCAAGGCTGTCAGTAGTTCTAATGTAATGTTGTCTACTCCCGGGGCCTTGTTTCGACTCAGGTCTGTCAGTGCTCTGTCAAACTCATCACGCAGTATCGTATCTCCCATTTCCTCTTCCATTTGCATAATATTGTCATCAAGTTCATCACCCTTGTATAGACCCTCTATATACTCCTTCCACCTTTCTGCTTTCCCCTCTTTGCTTAGAACTGGGTTTCCATCTGATCTCTTGATATTCATACAAGTGGCTCTCTTTTCTCCAAAGGTCTCTTTAATTTTCCTGTAGGCTGTATCTATCTTACCCCTAGTGAGATAAGCCTCTACATCCTTACATTTTTCCTCTAGCCGTGCCTGCTTAACCATTTTGCACTTCCTGTCGATCTCATTTTTGAGACGTTTGTATTCCTTTTTGCCTGCTTCATTTACTGCATTTTTATATTTTCTCCTTTCATAAATTAAATTCAATATTTCTTCTGTTACCCATGGATTTCTACTAGCCCTCGTCTTTTTACCAACTTGATCCTCTGCTGCCTTCACTACTTCATCCCTCAGAGCTACCCATTCGTCTTCTACTGTATTTCTTTCCCCAATTCCTGTCAATTGTTCCCTTTTGCTCTCCCTGAAACTCTGTACAACCTCTGGTTCTTTCAGTTTATCCAGGTCCCATCTCCTTAAATTCCCACCTTTTTGCAGTTTCTTCAGTTTTAATCTACAGTTCATAACCAATAGATTGTGGTCAGAGTCCACATCTGCCCCTGGAAATGTCCTACAATTTAAAACCTGCTTCCTGAATCTCTGTCTTACCATTATATAATCTATCTGATCCCGTTTAGTATCTCCAGGAGTCTTCCATGTATACAACCTTCTTTTATGATTCGTGAACCAAGTGTTAGCTATGATTAAGATTTGCACTGTGCAAAATTCTACCAGACGGCTTCCTCTTTCATTTCTTAGCCCCAATCCATATTCACCTACTATGTTTCCTTCTCTCCCATTTCCTACTGTCGAATTCCAGTCACCCATGACTATTAAATTTTCGTCTCCCTTCACTACCTGAATAATTTCTTTTATCTCATCATACATTTCTTCAGTTTCTTCGCCATCTGCAGAGCTAGTTGGCATATAAACTTGTACTACTGTAGTAGGCTTGGGCTTCGTGTCTATCTCTAATTATTCTCCATTTATTTTCTCATGACTCTTGCTATGTTTCACTGTTCAGTCATCTTACTGAACAAAGTGCCACAATGGTTCAGACACTGAAGTTAGGTTGAAATCTCTTTTGAGCCAAGTTCATGTATGTTTTCCATTCTTGCTCTAAATCACATTTATTGGATGTCCGGAAGGTTCCTTTAAAAAGAGCCACAGCCAATTACTCCCCACAGCTTGGTCAGTCCAAGCTGTCTCCAGTGAATTTCTACCTGTAATGACATTGTTGTTAACAAGGAATTCTAATATTCCTTCCATTAGCTTGTCATTTTCTGCTGCCAGTGAAACAGTTGCATCTGTATCAAATTCATTATGCAATGAAAGATTTGATGTGCTCTTTTCCACAGATATTTGTAATTCAGTCCCTTGGTTCCTCTGAACATCAGTGTAAGAATTTTATTAATATTTATAAAAGCACATTGGAAAATGAAGTTTAAATTTTCATGGCTAAAAGTGCTTATTTCTCCAAAGTGGAACCAAATACCTTCTCTAAACCACTATGATATGCAAACTCTTGCACTTGTTCCATTGTATCATACTCTTAGGCTTCTGTCAACTGCACAGAATCCCAGATAGTGTTTCACATACCACCACATGAAATCAGCACACAGTTCAGTAGGTCAAATTTTCAAACTTGATGACTCACAAATACTTTCTCAGCTAATTTGTATCAACAGATGCAAACTGCAGAACACATTCTGTCAGCTTCATGCCACACTCAGTAGCACCAATCCAATAAATGTGAAATCTTTATTAGTTGCGATGGTATATGTTGTGAAGTAATTTATGTTAAGTGACAACTTATATAAACTGAAGGGCAAAGGAAATGAAAGGGAAAGAACTAATGATATCAGCAACATTGATACTCTACGTAGAATCAGTGGTGACGAGTGAAATTGTTAGCAAGCTCCCCGGCTGGCCCACACTTCCACCTAGCGTCACCTGTCCACAGCCCCTGACCATGTCTTCTATGATGGAGGTCAAACGTAAATGTGCATCCACACTGAAGGTTGTTTATTCATTGCGCACTGAGGCAAATCAAATATACGAATATGCGATGTCTGTTTGTTTGGACATGTCCAAAAGAACAGACGCCATACGTGATCTGCAGGGTGCCAAGATATACTGCACATTTGCAATAAACTCTATGTCTGGGTGGTAAAGAGGTTAACACAACTGCCTAGTAAGCAGGAGATCCCTGGTTTGAGTCTGAGTCCGGCATACATTTTGACTCGTCACCACTGATTCCACATAAAGTGCTGATGCAGCTGATGTCATTAGTTCCTTTCATTTCTCCCTCCCCTCCACCTTCAATTTACATAATATGTGTCACAGGTGTGGGTTACATGTGGTGTTTGTTCTTTCAGACATGTTCAAATGAATAGAAACCAAGCATTCACGTGACATCTTGATAACTTTGTTCATACTACATTTTTAAGTAGTTGACGTATATGTGTTTTGTTATATGGGTAATGAATTATTGGGCCAGTGGCTTCCGTAACTGATAGGACTGCTCTTGCTCTCTATATTCATAAATTACACCACAGAGAGGGTGAGCAGCAATCTGCTGCTGTTTGCTGATGACCCAATGATGTACAAGAAGGTGTCGTCGTTGAGTGACTGTAGGATGATGTAAGATAACTGAGACAAAATTCTTGTTGGTTGGTGGATGACAGCTTGCTGTAAATGTAGAAAAATGTAAGTTAATGCAGATGATTAAGAAAAACAGTCCCATAATGTTCGAATACAGAATTAGTGGTGCACTGCTTAACATGGTCATAATGATTAAATCTCTAGATGCAACATTGTGAAACAGTATGAAAGTGAGTGTGCATATGATGACAGGAGTAGGGTAGGTAAATGGTTGACTTTGGTGTATTGGGAAAATTTTAGGAAAAAGTGGTTTGTGAAGAAGACTTTGTATGGAGCACTAGTGTGACCCATTCTTGAATACTGCTCCATTGTTTGCCATCTCAACAAGGTCAGATTGAAAGAAGACACTGAAACAATTCAAACGCAGTCTACTAGATTTGTTACCAATCGAGTCGATCAACATGTGTGTATAATGGAAGTGCTTTGTGAAGTCAAATAGGAATTCCTGGAGGAAAGATGACATTTTTCCTGAAACACTATTGAGGAAATGTAGGGAACCGGTATTTCAGGTTGACTGTCAGTCAATTCTACTACTGCCAACATCCATTTCATAGAAGGACCACAAAGATAAAGTAAGAGAAATAAGGGCTTGTACAGAGGCTTAGTCGTTTTTCCCTCACTCTATTTGCAAGTGGAACAGGGAGAAAATGAAGAGTAGTGCCATCACTGTACAGTGGCTTGTGGAGTATCTATGTAGATTTAGAGGTAAATGAGGAAACAGGACCAATGAAGCCTGCCAGAGAAAGATGCGGTCAACAGTCTGCAGGATATGTGGATAGTGAATGCCTAGTGTACAAGCAGTTCATATGAGAAAACTTTGTGGTCTGCCTCTTCGGAGCAAATGACTCAAACAGATTTCTATTCTGGTCTCTTTCCATTTAACTAATGTACCATCTAAAAGTAGGCTGCCCCAGCTTGTGATCTCCTTGTTGAACTGCACAGCACTCCCTGCTCCATAGAGCATTGTCACTGGTTGTGAACAGACAAATGTGCCGGCGACACTTAGCACGACAGGTGGTACTGCGAGCCTTTTGATCTGCCTGACACTCTGTACATGATCAACATCCAAATACTCTTTAGCTGCTATGACATGTGTCATATTACTTTAAGAAAATAGAAAGTTAAGGAAATAAATAAAAAACAACTATTTTAAGAGAAATTTAATTGTTTATTGAGCTTCTGAAATTTTAAATTTTCTGTTCAAAACAAGCAGAAATATCTGGCAGCAAAGTGTTTGCAGCCTTATTACAGAGAATGTTCTTCATTATTGTGTCCTGAAGAAGAGATCGTTCCTTGATTTTTATTCTTTTCATTGCTGAGAAAAGCTACTCACAACGATTTGTAGATCCAAACATACGTATCATCTGTGCAGCTTGGGACATGTTCTTTGCTGATGATTGATACCACCTTGACAAATACAGTGTGTTGTAATATCTGTCTTTCAGAAAATTTGAATTTTCCGAGTCTTTAACTTCTAACTGCAGTGATGATGGCAGCTCATCAAGTGGAAGTGAGAAAAGTGTGCTGAACAATTTCATTTCCACTTCAAAAGTAGTAAGCTCTTGGTATCTTGTTTCAAAAGACGTGATGACTTTTTTTTATCTTGGCTTGGTAAATGCTGAAACTGTTACTTTCAGATAGTTTTGAAGCAGCCAGAGAATTGAAGAATGTTTAAATTCCATTACTCATTTGCTTCTCATGCAAACATAACTTTTTTGATCGTGCATTTCAAGTTATCAGCAGCTGTTCAGCCTCAACAACAAATTTAAATTGTTGAGATACAAAGTAATATATCAGCTGGGAACACTAGGTCTGATATCCATATTAATCTTTCAAGCAGTGCATTTCTTCCCCATTATGTCAAAAAAGAGAGTTATTTTCTCATGAATGGGAAAGAAAACATCAAGGATTTTTTCCCGACTAAGCCAACAATTTGTGTGTGGAAGGTATGTCGCCACACTCCGCTTCCATATCTTTCAGGAATCCTTTGAAATGGCAGTGGTTTGCTCCATGCCGCCACACAAAATTCACTTATTTGACCAGGACTTGTATTACAGCATCTAGTTTCACTATTTTAGCACACAGTGCATCTTGAGAATGAAAAATGAACCGTAAAAACATCAATCTGAAATTCACTTTTGGTTTTATTTTTTAAATGCGAAGCAAAATCTTTATGACGTCCAATCATTTGTTCTACACTACCTGTGGTTACAGAGTGGAACTTATCCCACAGCAAATGCATCTTGTCCACTTATTGACAAACAACTTCAAAAATATCAGATCCTGTGGCATTATAATCAAGCAGTACCTAATCCGAGACTTCCTGGGTTACTAGTAGCTCCATATCGACACACATGCACAAATATTGAAAGCTGAGCTTCAGATATATCTGTGCTTTTGTCAAGTGTGTGCAAAGGTACAACAAAGATAATGAGACATTGTCCTCCCTTCAACTGCCTGCAGCTCCCTTGGAAACAAACATTCTGTAATTTCTGCCATACATGAAATTATGAGAGGTCCCACTGAAAGGATCTTGCCACTCATCGCTATGAAATGAGTGACTTTGTAATTTTCTTGAACTGCTACTTCACTTGCATTTTCTTCACTGTCAATCACCTGAAAAGTATTAACACACTACAATAAATGAACTATGCTGTATATTTTTTTCTGTATTAAGAATTCTTTTGCTAACTTATGTCTCTTGTTATGTTGTTCTTAAGCCTGCTAATGTGGAAAAAAAAACTTATCACCATTGTTTCAAATTGTTATTTATACAAATCTTTTGCTGTGGATGAGGCACGGGTCTGCCACTTCCAGGCAAAAATTAAATGTCAATAAAAGCATTGGGTGGCAGTCACTGGCCCAGCACAATATTTTGAAATACACTCCTGGAAATTGAAATAAGAACACCGTGAATTCATTGTCCCAGGAAGGGGAAACTTTATTGACACATTCCTGGGGTCAGATACATCACATGATCACACTGACAGACCCACAGGCACATAGACACAGGCAACAGAGCATGCACAAGGTCGGCACTAGTACAGTGTATATCCACCTTTCGCAGCAATGCAGGCTGCTATTCTCCCATGGAGACGATCGTAGAGATGCTGGATGTAGTCCTGTGGAACGGCTTGCCATGCCATTTCCACCTGGCGCCTCAGTTGGACCAGCGTTCGTGCTGGACGTGCAGACCGAGTGAGACGACGCTTCATCCAGTCCCAAACATGCTCAATGGAGGACAGATCCTGAGATCTTGCTGGCCAGGGTAGTTGACTTACACCTTCTAGAGCACGTTGGGTGGCACGGGATACATGCGGACGTGCATTGTCCTGTTGGAACAGCAAGTTCCCTTGCCGGTCTAGGAATGGTAGAACGATGGGTTCGATGACGGTTTGGATGTACCGTGCACTATTCAGTGTCCCCTCGACGATCACCAGTGGTGTACGGCCAGTGTAGCAGATCGCTCCCCACACCATGATGCCGGGTGTTGGCCCTGTGTGCCTCGGTCGTATGCAGTCCTGATTGTGGCACTCACCTGCACGGCGCCAAACACGCATACGACCATCATTGGCACCAAGGCAGAAGCGACTCTCATCGCTGAAGACGACACGTCTCCATTGGTCCCTCCATTCACGCCTGTCGCGACACCACTGGAGGCGGGCTGCACGATGTTGGGGCGTGAGCGGAAGACGGCCTAACGGTGTGCGGGACCGTAGCCCAGCTTCATGGAGACGGTTGCGAATGGTCCTCGCAGATACCCCAGGAGCAACAGTGTCCCTAATTTGCTGGGAAGTGGCGGTGCGGTCCCCTACGGCACTGCGTAGGATCCTACGGTCTTGGCGTGCATCCGTGCGTCGCTGCGGTCCGGTCCCAGGTCGACGGGCACGTGCACCTTCCGCCGACCACTGGCGACAACATCGATGTACTGTGGAGACCTCACGCCCCACTTGTTGAGCAATTCGGCGGTACGTCCACCCGGCCTCCCGCATGCCCACTATACGCCCTCGCTCAAAGTCCGTCAACTGCACATACGGTTCACGTCCACGCTGTCGCGGCATGCTACCAGTGTTAAAGACTGCGATGGAGCTCCGTATGCCACGGCAAACTGGCTGACACTGACGGCGGCGGTGCACAAATGCTGCGCAGCTAGCGCCATTCGACGGCCAACACCGCGGTTCCTGGTGTGTCCGCTGTGCCGTGCGTGTGATCATTGCTTGTACAGCCCTCTCGCAGTGTCCGGAGCAAGTATGGTGGGTCTGACACACCGGTGTCAATGTGTTCTTTTTTCCATTTCCAGGAGTGTATTTTGAAGTGGATTTCATCCAGAAGACGCCTTTTTGAGACACATGAGGGATCCTTCTCATTAATCACTTTAAAAATAAGTGACAAATAGAGTGGGAGTTTTCTAAGAATGAACTGTATTAAAAAAGAGAGCAATTTCGACAAATGCCGAGTCTTTTGCTACCAGGCTGTAAAACGTTTTATTTGCTCTCATATTGTGCTCTATCTAAATTTTAATACAATAATCTGATCTTCAAACTTTTTGATGGTTTCATTTTAATGTGTTCAGCTTTTGATGCAGTATAAAACCATTAAATACTGAAGAACTATTTCCCCCCCACCCCACGCCCCCACCCCCCACCCACTCCCCCACTCTATGAGATAATTTTATTGTTTCAGATTTTTCTGAGAAACATAAGTAAGCCTTTTTTTGTTTGCATTTTGTTTATAAATTCACACTTTTTCCCCCTTTCATATGCTGATTTACTTAAGGGTTCCTTGTTGAGGTTGGGTGGGAGATAACTGTGTTTCCTCCACATAGCCAAGTAGAATTCAGAGGAAAAATGAATTGTCAGCAGTGTATATTAACCGGCAATCCGCATCTTATGTAGTCTACTTGATGGAAAGACTGCACCGTAGGGTGGGAGGATCAGAATTTAAAATAACATAATTTTTTGGCCAGAAAATTATGTTTCAGATCACCAGTCAGCTCTGTGTTCATTTGAAACTTGTTAGTTTTCTGAAGTCTTGTGAGAAAAACTCAAGATTCTCAGACTGTCTCATTACTGTAGTGATATGCCTGTAAGAAGGCAGATGGTAACATGATCCACAACAGCAAGGACCAGTTTACCACGTGATGCTCCAGCAGTAGCATCATTCTGCTATGGATAGCTGTAGTGTGAACATTAGGGTACAAATAGAAAATTTAGTGCTGATTTTTGTGTTAGTTCAGGTATGGTGAAGCTCATAGCCACTATAGCATTTATTGTAGCCATAATAAAGTAAACTTATTAAGTATTACATTAACAGGCAACAGCAATAGATTTTTGACCATGTAAAGTTTTCATGGAAGAGTCAGAAACATAAACAGTAACAGTGGCTTAATTTGGCACTTAACCCAGTGTTGCCAGTTATCAGGATAAGCAACAGCTGTAGCATGGCACAATATTGCAAAGTATTCTGTCTCTGCCTGCACAGAATACATAATGCAGCTGCCTTCTTAATTGCACACCATTGTAGGTGTGGTTTATTGAGATACAATGGAACTGTCATCATTCATCTGCTTCAAGTTTCATAATTCATTACCAAACCAGTTACTACTGATAAAAGTTTGCTTTCTGTTGTAGCAAATACAGTCTATTTACATATAATAATATTTAGATATATATTGAATTGTTTATTTTGTTTCATATATTCAGAGCACAAACGACTTGATATACTAATCAACAATGCTGGAGTAATGAGATGTCCTCTTTCAAGAACTAAAGATGGAATTGAAACACAGCTTGGAGTGAATCACATGGGTCATTTTTTATTGACTAACTTGTTGCTAGATATAATCAAGGCAAGTTCACCTGTAAATTACACTCACTAATCTGTGACATTATCACGATTCTAGTTTCCATAATAGTGTGATAATATTGTGTGTAAATTATTGCAGCAACGGAAATTTGTTGGCAGGCTTCTGCACCAAGCAGGATAATTAATATATCAAGTATAGCACACAAACGAGGAAAAATAAACATAGAAGATCTAAACAGTGAGAAACAGTATGATCCTGGAGAGGCTTACAATCAGAGCAAGCTGGCAAATGTGCTTTTTACAAAGGAACTCGCAAAGAGACTGGAAGGTAAGTCTGTATTTCTGAACTGCAGTTTGACATAAACAATCATGGAAATTGATGCTAAATGTTTAGGAAGTGGCTCTAAAACCCTACTGCTAAGACACAGCCAGCCAGCTGCTGTGTTAATAATCTCTGCAACTGAGTGGAGAAATTTAGGGGCCCCATAATAGCCTAGGCACGTACTATTCACAGGAAGCAGCTGCTTTGGTAGTGCAGTATGTATGTGAGCATAATTTTTTTTAAGAACAGAGAACTACTCCTTAGGTTCATCTGTTATATGCTGTTTTCAGATAAATCATCTACATTAATTACTATAGGAAACCTTTAACATTGTAAAATAAAAATAAAGATTATATGTTAATGTGGTATTAATTAACTGCAAGAGCATCTGAGAATCAATCTCACATGTAATATCAGTAATGCCCACATGGTACTATACACAGAAAGATGGCTGAACACCGAAATGAATAGCAATGAAATCTTAGAATATATGTCACAAGGCTAGTTAGACAACAATAGTGCTGGCATATTCACTGCAAAGAATTGGATCATACCTAGTGTGTTTATTACACATACCAAATCAAAAATAATTAGGCAATATGGCAGTGCTGGTGTTATTCTGATGATGATGATGATGATGATGCACTGCAGCGACCACAGCCATTACTAAACACATCAGATGAATTCACAATTGCGAATAATGACTACCATAAGCTGCAGAGTGGAGTGACGACAATGAAAATTTGTGCAGGACCGGGCCTTGAACCTGGATTTCCCACTTATCACGAGTGGTTGCCTTACCATTTGGCTATCCGTACACGACTCAAGGCCACACCCAAACTTCCATATGCCATCAACCATATGTCTACAATCTGTACTCACACATCCACTACGTGTATTCTCGTAGATATCAGACATTGTGCTTCAAAGTCGCATACCCGGTATTGGCAAATAAATACAATATTGCAGTTCCGGTGTTATTCTGATGATGATGATGCACTGTGGTGACCACAGCCATTACTAAACACATCAGATGAATTCTCAATTGCAGATAATGACTACCATCAGCAGTAGAATGGAATGATGGCAATGAAAATTTGTGCCAGACCAGTATGGAAGTTTGGGTCTGGCCGTGAGTCATGCACTGTTAGCCAAATGGGCTGGAGGAAAACCATTATCTTCCTTCCACAAATGAAGTAGTGTGTGGGTATTATGGACGTTATCTTAAGTCGAAACTGCAGAAATTCAACTTATTTACCTTCCAGGTGCCAATTTTTAATGTTGTGTTCATGATTTTGTAGTGGTAGTTCTGAAAGAACTGTGTAGCTCAGGTGCGGAACGAGGTTTCTGTGTGTTGGAGTTCGACAAAAACAAGTGTGCTATGGCTGTTCAACGGATGTTCAGAACCAAGTACGGTAAGAAGCCACCAACAAAAAAGACCATTTACCACTGGCACATCAAATTCATTACAACGGGTTGCTTGCGCCTGGCAAAGAGAAGCGGACATCCCAGTGTGAGTGAAGTGAATGTGGAGTGCATACGAGAGACATTCATAAGGAGTCCAAAGAAATCGGTGCGTCGTGCATCCTGTGAACTCGAAATGGCTCCAGTGACAGTGTGGAAAGTCTTGCGACAGAAGCTGTCATCGTGAACTTCAATGGTACTTGAACACGGAGCTGTGCATTGATGGATCGACCATGCTACAGAAGGGGACAGTTGTTTCATGGAATGGCCTCCCCAATCATCAGATCTCACTCTGCGTGACTTTTTTCTGTAGGGACACATTAAAGATCTGGTGTATGTACTGGCCCTGGTTCGCATATTGAATGTCTGTAAAAAAAACTTTCAGAGTTTCTCTTCAAAATGCAATATGTATGTCATCTTTACAATGTTTAGTTCTTGTGCAGTAAATAATTGAAAGTGTTCCCAGACTGTATGTACACCCTGTATATACAAAGAGTTTGACAAGAGTGGGACTACCTCAACAAAGGGCTATATTTGATATATTTCACTGAAGTGCCAAAGAAACTGGTAAAGGATGCATATTCAAGTGCAGAGATATGTTAACAGGCAGAGTACGGTGCTGCAGTCTGCAACGCTTATATAGGACGTTAAGTGTATGGCACAGTTGTTAGATCGGCTGCTGCTGCTACAGTGCCAGGTTATCGAGATATAAGTGAGTTTGAACTTGGTGTTGTAGGTGACGCACAAGCGATGGGACATAGCATCTCCAAGGTAGCGATGAATTGGGGGTTTTCCCATACGACCATTTCACAAGTGTACTGTGAATATCAGAAATCCAGTAAAATATCAAATCTCTGACATTGCTGTGGCCGGAAAAAGATCCCGCAAGAATGGGGCCAATGATGACTGAAGAGAATCATTCAACATGACCAGAAGTGCAACCTTTCCACAAATTGCTGCAGATTTCAATGCTGTCCATCAACAAGTGTCAGTGTGTAAACCACTCAAAGAAACATCATCGATATGGGCTTTCGGAGCTGAAGGCCCACTCATGTACCCTTGATGACTGCACAACATAAAGCTTTATGCCTTGCTTGGGCCCTTCCACACTGACATTGGACTGTTTATGACTGGAAACATGTTGCCTGGGTGGACGAGTATCAAGCAGATGGACATGTGCAGGTATGGAGACAACCTCATGATTCCATGGACCCTGCATGTCGGCAGGTTACTACTGTTCAAGCTGGTGGAGGTTCTGCAATGGTGTGTGGTGTTTGCAGTTGGAGTGATATGGGACTTACGATACGTCTAGATATGACTGTGACAGGTGACACATATGTTAGCATCCTGTCTGATCACCTGCATCCATTCATATCCATTGTGCATGCCAATGGACTTGAGCAATTCCAGCGGGACAGTTCGACACCCCACACATCCAGAATTGCTGCAGAGTGTCTCCAGGAACACTCTTCTGAGCTGAAACACTTGTGCTGGTCACCAAACTCTCCAGGTATGAACATTATTGAGTATATCTGGGATGCCTTGCAATGTGCTATTCAGAAAAGCCTCTCGTACTCTTACAGATTTATGGACAGTCCTGCAGGATTCATGGTGTCAATTCCATCCAGCACTACTTCAGACATTAGTCAAGTCCATGCCACGTCATGTTGTGGCACTTCTATGTGCTCGCAGGGGCCCTACACAATATTATTAGGCAGGTGTACCAGTTTTTTTGGCCCTTCAATGTAAACCTTCCGATAGCACAGTTGAAAATAGAAATGAAATTATATAGTCTATGGTATCCACAGCTCATTTGTAATCGATGGATATAAAGCACACAGTTGGAAACAGTTTCGAAATCATATAAATACTTAATTGCAATCTGTAGACTTCCTTAACATCTATGAAGATACATAAAGTAAATGTGTTAGGGAGATATGCACTTCTTGTTAGAGAACACTTATATATGTCTAATTGATATTACAGGCACAGGTGTGACGGTAAATGCTGTGCACCCTGGAATTGTTGATACAGAAATAACTCGGCATATGAGCTTCTATAATAGCTCCATCTCAGCTGTTTTTTTGAAACCGTTTGTGAAATTGTTTATTAAAAGTCCAAGGAAAGGGGCACAAACGACAATTTATGTTGCATTGGATGAGTCTCTACAGAATGTTTCAGGAAAATATTTTAGGTAAGTAACATGCAGAATACTGGCTAATGAGAATAAGTTCTTTATTTCCATATTGTTGTGGTTACTCTTTCATGAAGGAAAATGAAATCTTTATCCATTTTTATTGCTAATAAACACAAATATTATTCTTTGATGTGAAAGAGATTGCATACCTTAAGAGTCCAGAATTTGTTGCTACAACAAGCAGGCAATTTTTTTTCCCCATGAAGGCAGGGCAAAAAGTCCCTAATTATTAAATGTGAAAAAGAAGAGTAGTTTAGTACACAACACTAAGTGATCCATCTGCGAAGAAGAAGAAGAAGAAGAAGATCACTTAGGACCCTTCTTCTTCTTTGCAGATGGATCACTTAGGACCACACGTAATCAACATTAGTTGGCCTTCCTTTTCGCCCAGTATTCCTTCCTAAGCAACAAATGGGCTAGCTTTCGTTGAGTAGACCACATATGTTGGTTAGTTTCTCCCTCTTCTACCTGAAAACCCCAAGTGTTTGTAATTTTTCTGATTTCATTTCTGTCATATAGATTTGGAGACCCTAATTCTCTCAGTTCTTTTTCCATCTGTTTGCACCAGTTTGGGCTTGTAGTTTTGTTCTTTAAAAATATATGGATTTTGGGGGTGATCTGTTTGAGTCCATTCTTTCTAAATTCCCCATGAATTGGATTCTTCTCATGCGCATTGTGTCTGTTATTTTGGAGATATTTTTATATATTTCTGCATTGGGTTTTGGATAATGCACACCACCTTTACTTCTTAGTCCTAGGATTTTCCTCATTATTTTACGTTCTTTCACTTCTAATTCCCCTTTTAGTGTTCTTTGTTAAAGATATACTGTCTCAGATGCGTAGAGAGCTTTGGGTTTAATTACTGTTGTGTAGTGTCATATTTTGCAGTTCCACGACAGACTCATTTGGTTGTAAACTTTTTTTGTTAACTGAAACGCCGTCTCCATTTTCTGGACTCTTGATTTGACAGATTTCTTTTCATTACAATTTTCTGCAATCCATTCACCTAAATATTGAAATTCTTTTACTTGAGAGATGTAGTTATTACCAATTTTGTGATCAGAAGGTCCATCTTTGATGTCAGTCACAAATTTTGTTTTTTTCCAATGAAATTTGTAATCCTATTTTTGCTGCCTGCTCTTGTAATAATTCTAGCTGTTTCTGTGCATCGGTAATGTCTTGGGTGATCTGTACTATGTAACGAGTAAATGCTAAACAGTCTAATTCTATCCCCTTATGTTTTGGCCCCAGTCTGTGTGCTGATGCACCTGTTTTTCTCCATTCTCAAACAACTTTTTCAAGAGTTCAATTGAAGAGCACTGGGGACAGTCCATCCCCTTGTCGTACTCCTGTGTCTATTTCAAAATCTGTGCTCAATTCTCCCATAAATTTTACTTTGGATTTGGTCTCTGTGAGTGTTTCTTTTATGATGCTTGTCGTCTTTTGATCTAGTCCAAATTCTGCTAACACTTCAAAAAGGGATTCTTGGTCTAGTCTGTCATACGCTTTTTTAAAGTGGACAAATGTGATGACATAACTTTTGTTTGAAGTACTATGCAAATATTTCATCGAGTTTTTCAAGTTAAGGATTTGTTCTACACATGATCGACCTTTTCTGAATCCACCTTGGTATTTGCCTAGTTTTGAATCCAGCTGAGGTTCTGCTCAGTTTAGCAGGGCTTTAGACAGAATTTTGTATGTTATTGACAATAAAGAGATTCCACGATAGTTGTTGGGGTCTGTTTTACTTCCTTTTTTGTACAGAGGATGTATGATTGCTGTCTTCCAATCTGTGGGGATTTTTTCAGTTTTCCAGATTTCATGTATAATTTCTTTGAGTTTTGCAATGAGATTTTCTCCTCCATTTTTCCATAACTCTGCGATGATTGGTCTTCTCCTGATGCTTTGTTATTTTTCAGTGACTGAATTATCTCTCTAATCTCCTGTAAACTTGGTGGCTTTGAGTCTGGGTTTCGTTGTGTATGACGGAACTCAAAATTTTCTGTGGGCTTTCCACAATTCAGTAATTTAGAAAAGTATTTTGCAAGAATTTCACAGTTTTCAGTATTGCTATAGACAATTTCCCCATGTTCATTTTTGAATTGGAGTGATGGAAGAGAGTACTTTGTTAATTTTTGTTTGAATACTCTGTAGAAAGCCATTTTTCATATATTAGAGAAAAGTATTTACAGACAAAATGTACAAAATTGTGTTTACAAAAAGAAAGTGGCCTAAAAGGACGATAAAAAAGAAAACATTTTTATGACAAGAAGATTGATGACACTGTACTTTCTGGTATTTGTGGTAGTAATAGACTCCAGTTTGTAGGTCAAGCTTATTTTGCTGCATGATTGTTCCATGTTCATAGCAAACCTGCTGAGAAGTTTATGGCATATTTCTTACAAGGGCCTTGAAAAATTTATTTAGAGCATTCACAAAAATGGAAGGAATATTGGAGATCAACTTCATGTTGATGATTAGGTCATTAGACGTGGAACACAAGCCAACATTCGAAAAGACAGGGAAGGAGTATGCTTGCTCATTTTAAAACAACCATTATGACATTCATCTTAATTAGTGTAAGAAAACCACAAAATATCTGAATGCGAGTAGACGGGTTGAGATTTGTACATTGCTTGACCAAAATGCATGTCAAGTGACTAAACCATCTTAGCCAACAAGTAAACTGAGTTTTGTTTAAATGTTGCCATGTAAAAGCCTATGTGATAACATGAATCAGAACATTCCAGAATGCTGAATGCCATTTGTTGTTGTGGTTTCCAATGTGAAAACTGCGTCAGTGCAGCTCTCCAAACAAGTTGATTTGTTGCAAGCCTCTTCATCTCTGTATAACTACTGCAACCTACATCCATTTTAATGTAGTGGCTGTATTCATTTTGAAGTCTCCCTCTACAATTTTTACACTCAGCACTTCCTTCTGTTACCAAATTGACAATTCCAGGATGTATCCTGTCAATCAATCCCTTCTTTTAGTCAAACTATGCCATAAATTCCTTTTTCCCCCAGTTCAGTATATTACCTTTCATTAGATCTATCCATTTAATTTTCATCGTTCTTCTGCAGCATCACATTTCAAAAGTTTATATTCTCTTCTTGTCTGAACAGCTTATTGTCCATACTTCAATTCTGTTCAAGGCCACACTCCAGACAAAAATCTTCAGAAAAGAGTTCCTTACACTTAAATGTATATTGGAGGTTAACAAATACTCCTTTTTCAAAAATGCTTTTCATGCTGTAGCCAGTTTGCATTTTATATACTCTTTGGTTTGGTCATACACAGCTTTTTGGCCATCCAAATAGCAAAACTCATCTACTGCTTTTAGTGTATTGTTTCCTAATCTAATTCACCAAGATCACAAAATTTAACTAGATTGTAGTCCATAACCCTTATTTACTTTTGTTGATATTTATCTTACAATCCCTTTCCAACTGCTCTTCAAGTCCTTTGCCATATCTGACAGAATTACAGTGTTATTTGGAAACCTCAGAAGTTTTATTTCTTGTGCTTGAACTTTAATTCACTGTCAAAATTTCTCCTTGGTTTTCTATACTCCTTGCTCAGTGTACAGATTGAATAACATTGGGGATATGCTACAACCCTGCCTCAACTAGTTCTTCCCTTTCGTGTCTTTTGGCTCTACAGTCTGGTTTTTGTACAATCTGTAAATGACCTTTCATTCCGTGAATTTTATCACTGCCACCTTCATAATTTCAAAGAGTACATTCCATTCAACTTTGTCAAAATCTTTCTCTACATTTACGAATTCTAGAAGTACGAGGTGCATTCAAGTTCTAAGGCCTCCGATTTTTTTTCTAATTAACTACTCACCTGAAATCGATGAAACTGGCGTTACTTCTCAACGTAATCGCCCTGCAGACGTACACATTTTTCACAACGCTGACGCCATGATTCCATGGCAGCAGTGAAGGCTTCTTTAGGAGTCTGTTTTGACCACCGGAAAATCGCTGAGGCAATAGCAGCACGGCTGGTGAATGTGCGGTCACGGAGAGTGTCTTTCATTGTTGGAAAAAGCCAAAAGTCACTAGGAGCCAGGTCAGGTGAGTATGGAGCATGAGGAATCACTTCAAAGTTGTTATCACGAAGGAACTCTTGTGTAACGTTAGCTCGATGTCCGGGTGCGTTGTCTTTGTGAAACAGCACACGCACAGCCCTTCCCGGACGTTTTTGTTGCAGTGCAGGAAGGAATTGGTTCTTCAAAACATTTTCGTCGGATGCACCTGTTACCGTAGTGGCCTTTGGAATGCAATGGGTAAGGATTACGCCCTTGCTGTCCCAGAACATGGACACCATCATTTTTTCAGCACTGGCGGGTACCCAAAATTTTTTTGGTGGCGGTGAATCTGTGTGCTTCCATTGAGCTGACTGGCACTTTGTTTCTGGATTGAAAAATGGCATCCACGTCTCATTCATTGTCACAACTGACGAAAAGAAAGTCCCATTCATGCTGTCGTTGCGGGTCAACATTGCTTGGCAACATGCCACACGGGCAGCCATGTGGTCGTCCGTCAGCATTCGTGGCAGCCACCTGGATGACACTTTTCGCATTTTCAGGTCGTCATGCAGGATTGTGTGCACAGAACCCACAGAAATGCCAACTCTGGAGGCGATCTGTTCAACAGTCATTCGGCGATTCCCCAAAACAATTCTCTCCACTTTCTCGATCATGTCGTCAGACCAGCTTGTGCGAGCCTGAGGTTGTTTCGGTTTGTTGTCACACGATGTTCTGCCTTCATTAAACTGTCGCACCCATGAACGCACTTTTTACACATCCATAACTCCATCACCACATGTCTCCTTCAACTGTCGATGAATTTCAATTGGTTTCACACAACGCAAATTCAGAAAACGAATGATTGCACGCTGTTCAAGCAAGGAAAACGTCGCCATTTTAAGTATTTAAAACAATTCTCATTCTCGCCGCTGGCGGTAAAATTCCATCTGCCGTACAGTGCTGCCATCTCTGCGACGTATTGACAATGAACGCGGCCTCATTTTAAAACAATGCGCATGTTTCTATCTCTTTCCAGACCGGAGAAAAAAAATCGGAGGCCTTAGAACTTGAATGCACCTCGTATAGGCTTGCCTATCCTCAGCCTACCTTCTAAGACAAGTCATGAGGTCACTATTATCTTGATTATTATTACATTCTTTGGAACCCAATTCCGCAAGCTCGGCTTCTACCAGTTTTTCCATTCTCCTACAAACAATTAGTACATTCTTCCAGTTCTGTTCATTCACCACATGACACATTTTGCAATTAAAAGCATCTAGATCTCCAATTAAATTTCCTTATGTATTACACCATTTCAGCTACTGCCATCACCATATATCAAGTAACTTTGAACTTCCAAAGTAAGATTCATTGTCAATATTAAAACCAATGCCTAATCAGGGCATCAACTAACTGAAATGATGTAATAAACAAAGAAATTTATTTATCAATCCAGATGGTTTTAGTCACAAAATATTCACAGTGACTGTGGACTTACACAGGAAGTTTATTCCCTTTGTCGGTAACATGAAACAGTTTGATGAATTCATACCTCTCCAGTCACTGTGGCAGTTTGAAGTGGCTTGTATCCATATCACTGCAGAGCATTGAATTTTTAGTGCTCGACATTGTCCCTTGATGAAATAACAAGAAATTTTTGTGGCCTACAGATCTTGGTAACCCATATTTTAAATTTGTTCTCATCCTCAAGGAGGATGACTGTAAATATAAATGGTGCCCTTCTTTATTCCAGCTGATGATAAGTAGTCTGGTCACAAAGAGATGTACAAGGGCTACCTGATGCCGTATTGGGATTATTTGCTAAATTTTAGCCCACTCATATTCCGTATCTGAAGTCTAATACAGAACTACGTATGTCACCAATTTGACGTTACTTTTCTGCCTTATAGTGTTGTATCAATTAGTGTATTAATTATACATCTTGTGATGAGTGATGAAGCAGTTTCTGACCGGTACCAGATATTTTTTCCACACCTTGAAGTGAAGCTAGGAATATAATTCAACAGTGTTGCTCAATGTTGTGAGCAGGAGAACTAAAATAAAGAGTTGCTCCACACTCTCCCTGAATTGATGAGATGAACAGTGACGTGCACAGGAGTGAGCTTCAGTTGTGTGTGAGTAATTCAGAGTTTTCACAAAGATAATACTGGGAAGAGGTAAATTTTGGTTCAAATTTTTCAATTTGCTGGTGATTGGAAATGGCCCTTCCCCTTGTCTAAATTACTTTAAAATGCTCATTTTGTTTGTGTGCATAGAAGCACCATAATTTTTTGTGGGAACTCTTGGTACAAGGAGAGGTCCCCAGGGGTGGGATCAATGTTTTGAAACCACGTATGTGGTTGTGTGGGTTAGATTCCCACCCTACAGCCATTTACCTTGGTGGGCACTAATTTGCGAGTAATAAAAAATTATTTTCCTGTGATACATTGTATGACTAAACATGCAATAACTAGGTTGTTAAAGGTAAACTTTCACTGCCAGAAATGTCACAGTTAATAAAATTTTGTGGGTTATTATTCCATGGTCAAATGGATTACACCTTAAAACTCAATGTTTTGTCCCTATCTGTAGAGGACATTTTCAATGGTAACAATAGCTTCTTTGAATGTCTGGTTATTAGACATGCAGTACATACAGCTTGTATAGTAGCCAGTAGATGGTACTGTCAGTGGAGCATAAATTGGTATTTAGTGCAAGTGTAGTGCCAGCACTGAGTGGCATAAGTGCAGCTTGTTAGCCCCACATTACTCCTCCCCCCTTAGCAGCATATGTACTAGGAGTCAGTAGACGGAACTTGCTTTCTCAACTCCCTTCACCTTGCTCAGAAGTCGCTCGCCTCCTTGTGAGCAGGCTATAGCGTCATGGTCAACTGATCTCTCTATATTTGTAGGGACATTATTTTAATATCTACAGAGAGAGTGAGTAATCTGTTTTCTGGTTCTAAAGGTCAACTATGCACATACATAATTGTTACATCATTCTAGTGCTTACACAGTTCTTACTTTTTTGTTGTGGGTTTTCAGTCCACTCTTGTTTTTAATACCCCCACATCCTTGCCCCAACCCTATTTCTTTAAATGATTACAAATCTTACAGAATTTTTGCAGGTGTTAAAGACTTAATCATAGGCCTAATATGGCTTAGACCGTGCTAACATCTTTATCAATATTCTGTTCTTGTGCAAGGACAACCATATCTTGCTTTACTGGCTTTTTCTGCATACTCTGTGGACTTCTATTTAAGAATGATACTGCTTTTATATCATGTAAATAATTAAAAGCTTTAGAATTTGTTCAAAAATTATACGCACTGCTGAAGTGTCTTAAGGATATTTTACTGTCATTAATTTGCTGCTGTAGTGTTCATTCAATGTTGTTATATGTGTAAGACCTCACAGTAAATTGAAATTCTTTGCTGTTCTTGTTTTGCATACATCAAGTTGCTTACAAAATGTATTGAATAGCAACAATCATTTAAAATTCAGATATGAGTTGTAACTCACAAATATTTGTTTCAGTAACTGTAAGGAAGAAGATGTTGGACCTCAAGGGAAAGAGGATGTAACAGCCAAATGGCTGTGGCTAGTTAGTGAGAAGTGGACAAAACTAAACATTTGACACATCAGAGATATATCTTTAGTGTCAGATTTTAAACTGTGTATTCATGAAAGCTTTTATCATATGTAAATAAAGGCAATATAATATTTTGTGCTTATTTCTTCATTATTTGAAATACCTTCTGAAATTATTATTCAAATAATATGTGATAAAATTTTGTATTCAGGAACGTCGTAAATGGCAAAATTGATCCATGGAAGACAGATGGTTGTTGGAGGAGAAAATTATGGCAGCACATTTAGAAAAAAAAAATGATATCACTATAATCTTCACAAAGAGTGTATTGTGTCATGTCTTCAGTAAAATGTATTAGGTTTTGGCATTCCAGGAGTCACAGCTTCTCTACATCTGGTAGGAAATACTTACAGAAGGCTTAGTTTTTAGACATTTGGATTTTTCTTAAGGATAAATGGAAAACATGAAATTGGTGGAAGCAGGGAAAGGTGGAGGGGGAGTGTGTTCTAACCATGCAAGGAACATTGTTCCACAAGGTTGTCTCTAGTGAAATGTTTCTGTTTGTTTCTGTCAGCCATATTGTGAATTAAGACCCCAGAAGGTAAATATAGACCCATCCAACTTTCTTTATGTTAATTTGAAATGTACATACTTATAATGTAAATAATGTGATAGTGCAGTGCATTAAATTTCAAATATAAAATGTTTGAGGATTTTGCATATTACCACATTGCTCTTTATAATAGACTAGAATAATTAGTATGTAAAAGTACATCGTATTTAGCTCTTTTAATATTATTTTAGTCAAACATACTGTTTTGATAAATAATGACCAGATAAAGAAAAACAGGAAATTTTTACAAAGAAATAAGAACAATGCAGATTATATAAAAACTGTTACCTTTTTTCCCACTTTTGGCTATTTCAGCTTTGTTATATTTCATTCATTCTTATTTGCTTCATGGTAAGGACAATGTTTCATTTATAAATGTATAATAAATAAGAAACTCTGATTTTGTTTAGGCCTCCAATGATACTTTGTCTCTTCACCTCTTTTCAAGCTTATTACTTGCTTACTTCCATTCAGTTTGATTACAATAAATGGTATGGAAAGCTGGGCTTTGAACAGTAGTTTAGTAACTAAACACAGAATATTTTAGAATTATGAGGGTAGTAAATAACAGGGTCAGTACATACCTTAAAGAGGCAGAATTTCAAGTACTTGCTTATAGAAACACTCAAAAGCAGAAAAAGAACTATACCAAGTTTTCTGAACTTGTAGGTTTGTTACTCATGGAAGAAGAGGAATAGTTTTGAAAAGAGTAGCAAGTCACTCAGACACCAGGATGCAAGGGATGTACTTGCTGTGAGAATGTGAATTTTCTTGTTGATACCACTGAATTAAATATATTTAGTCTACTCAACAAACAGTGGCAGGATAAAACATATCTAAAAGATATGGAAATGCGCAAGCTTTCAGAGCCAGTGGCTCATTCTCCTGGCAGAACAGTTGAAGGTGCAGGAAGAGGGATGAAGGAAAAGAGCTGATGAGGTTTAGGAAATTGGGAGATGGGAGATGTATGGAAAAGTGCCCAGAACCATGGGCAGAATTTCAAGTACTTGCTTATAGAAACACTCAAAAGCAGAAAAAGAACTATACCAAGTTTTCTGAACTTGTAGGTTTGTTACTCATGGAAGAAGAGGAATAGTTTTGAAAAGAGTAGCAAGTCACTCAGACACCAGGATGCAAGGGATGTACTTGCTGTGAGAATGTGAATTTTCTTGTTGATACCACTGAATTAAATATATTTAGTCTACTCAACAAACAGTGGCAGGATAAAACATATCTAAAAGATATGGAAATGCGCAAGCTTTCAGAGCCAGTGGCTCATTCTCCTGGCAGAACAGTTGAAGGTGCAGGAAGAGGGATGAAGGAAAAGAGCTGATGAGGTTTAGGAAATTGGGAGATGGGAGATGTATGGAAAAGTGCCCAGAACCATGGGTCGGATAGAAAGGGAAGACTGATAGTTGGTACTGCACCAGAAGAGGTTTGAAAACCTGAGAACTTAGTGATAGAAGATAGGGTAATAATCAAGATAGACATTACTGAAAAAACATTGTGCTAGTATCAATAAGAGCAGAAAGCTCAGTGCATTATACATGTTAAGCAGGTGGGGGTTGAATGGGGAACTGAATGACAGAAAAATAAAAGATACAGAAAAATAAAAAGGAGCAAAGAAAATGAATGATTGCTGAAAATAAGTGCTGAGACCTCAGAAATTAACATAAATTTAGAGCAGGCAGGTGACAAAAAACAAGCACATGTTGTAAAACCATCTCCCAGCTATGAAGATATGGGAAACTGGTGCCAGGAGGATGGCGCATGTGTAGAAATAGGCACCGAGATCACAAGTTTCATGTTGTAGAGTATGGTCTACAACAGGATATTGTGTTTTGCCAATATACACCCTCTGTCTATGCCCATACATCCTAAGTGATAACTTGGTGGTAGTTACGGCAATGTAGAAGGCTGAACAGTGTTTACATCACAACTGGTACATGACATGCTGTTTCTCAGCTGGCTGTCCCTTTGATAATATATGTTTTGCCCATTACAGGGCTTGTGTAGGTGGTAACAGGAGGCTGCATTGGGCAAGTCTTATGTGCTCAAACGTTTTATTTAGCTTCTTCTACATTATTTGTATTTTTCTGACATTTTTGTTGCTTTTGTTCCATTCTTTCTCTCATTTTTTGTCCCTCTGCTTTGTTCCCACCATTCCCACCATGTCTAATACTCCAAATCACCTATTGTTATGATGAATCCATCACATATCATGTTTAGTCCTTTCAAAAACATGCTTCTGTGCTATCTAAACTGAGGTCCCACACTATGTTTCTTGAAGCCTACTTGTCTCTGGGAGCTACTTTCAAAGGTCTAACTTTGAAAGTCCTTGGTTCTAGGTGTAATCCTACTCATCACCAGCTCCTCTTACAGTTTGAAAAACCACAATTTGTTGCACCTACAAAGCTAATCTGTGACCTATAAACCTTGTTTGCCAATTTCTGCTCATCCAGGCTGTCTTCTTGTATAAAAACCTTCAGTTTTACCTATCCCTTGTGTTTGTTTGGATGATATCATCCACCTAACCAACAAGAAAGTGCAATTTACTAAAAAACAGTATCCTACCTTCTCCTAAAGTACCTCAACATTGGTGCTGTCCCCCTCTAGCTCCATAAACAGCCATACAATTACCGACCACTTCTCTCATACAAACTGAGTTTGGAATAACTTCTTAACTTCCCCCAGTCTCTGCCACTGCCTCAAGGTGCAATATCCCACTGTATGACTTCAACAACCACCTACCACTACCTATACTGACCCAGTAATTGGCAAAACATATATTGTCAAAGGGAGGGTCTCCTGTGAAATGACTCATGTTGTATACCACTTGTTACATAACACTGTCCATCCTTCTACACTGATATGACTACCACCAAGTTATCAGTTAGGAAGAATGGGCATAGATAGAGGGTGTATATTGGCAGCACACATTATCCTGTTACAGAGCAAACTCTACAACATGAAAGTTGTGACCTCGGTGTTTGTTTGAGCACCTATGTCATCTACATTCTCGCTCTTGACATCAGTTTCTCAGAACTCCGCCTGTGGGAACCAGTGTTACAGCATGTCCTTGGTTCTCGCCATCCACCGCCCCTAAATTTACATTAATTTCTGTGGCCTCAGAATTTCTTTTCAATAATTATACCTATGCTTTGCTCCATTTTATTTTCTGGCCTGCCTTCCCTCCCCCCTGCCCCCTCACTGCCTACACCATTTGTAATGCACTTACCTTTCCCCTCTTACTGACTCTTGCACAATGTATTTTTTAGTAATCCCTGTCTTGCTCATTATCCTATCTTCCACCTTTAAGTTCTCATGTTTCCAAATCTCATTTGGTGCAGACACCAACTGTTTAGTATTTCCTTCTTATCAGATCCAGTAAGTCTCCCCTGACCCATGGTTCTGGGCACTTTTATGTAAATCTCCCCATTTCTTAACCTTGCCAGTCCTTTTCTGTCATCCTTTTTGTTCCCCTTCAACCGTTCTGCCTGGAGCACAAGCCACTGGCTCTGGAAGTTTGCACATTTCCATATCTTTTAGGTGTTTCCTCCTGCCACCACTTGATGTGTAGATTGTAGATTTTTTATCTGTCCAATTATATTTTCAAACACTGATTATTTTCATGAATATTGTTAGTGCTTCATATCATACAGCGAAGGAAACAAATTCTTTTAGAAGAAGTGTTTTGCATCACACGATACACAAATTTAAATTCTGGTACTTTGTATCAATAACAGTTCAGAGACAAAACTGTTGCAGACACCACTGCCATACAGGATACAGAATGACAAACACTGTCAGCGAACTCAATGTGCAGAGCTAATGATGTGATTGCCCAGGGATTTCAATGTACTTTACCTACAAATGAATAAAAAAATAATTATGTAACTTTATATTCTGTGAGATGAAAATTAAAACTTCGTGACTACTCGCAGGAACATCTAACATAGCTAAGGTTTGAGTTGGCAATGTCATGATACCAAAAAGATGTTTTGCGTTGCTAGCTGGTCAGCTGGTACAAGTTACAGTGGCATATTTGGGATGTATAAACCCCCTAGGCTTAAAGTGTGATGTAGAAATTCTGTAGTAACTAACCAACAAATGTAGCATTGTAGAGCTAATTTTAGATTAAAAAAGCTTACAATGCAGCAGTTAATGTTTGTTATTTAATTGTGCTAAATGTTGATATACTTTTTTCTTTTTATTGAATTCATAAGAAAAACAATGAAAAGAATTGAAATCATTAAGGCTATCAGCATGATTTGTTAACATCACTGTGATCAACCACATAAAAAAAAAGTCATCAAAAAGTTGAGATTCATAATTCATATACGTGCAAGTTTCAGAGTTAAAAATAACATATTGTAAATATAAGCAAACATTTTTATAGGCAAATGCAAGATGAAAAGAGGAATGTTTTAATCAAGCAAATTTTACCAATATCTAACTCCAATACAATACTTTCCCAAACAATTAGCTTTAAAATTAATGTTTTAAATAATCATGTTGGTGAATTTCCTTGCACCTACACTACATATTAATGTAGCTACTTATAGTGTCGTCGTATCTTCGTTGTCACAAAAGACCACTTTCAATACTCGTTGTAGCCAAAACATTGAGACCGTCTTCTAACAAGGTTTGAACATTGGTTATGATCAACTTCATTTGTGAAAATGACCTTTTTCCATCACTGTGTTTGATCACAAGTGACAGATATATTCTTAGAATGACCTCAATATTAGGAAAATAATATCTGAAGTTTTATAAGTTCTGGTTTGGTGATATGATGTGTAGAAGAAATCAACCTTCTGCAAAGTTCAACTCATTTCCAACTGCCGAAATTCCATTACCCACTTTTAAAATTTATTTTGCGGTTCAGCCAACTGAAGCACCATGCATTTGGCCAGGTGCCATTGACAATTTGATGCGGGGAAGTGCAGGGTCTGAGAGACGAATGCTGATTTTCGCTGTGTACCAGGCTTAAGGGTACATAACAAATAGCACAATAGGTCGCTACCACACAGGCACAAGGTTGGTGCCTCTCAGTTCTGAGCAACAGCCTCTAGATGGCGTTCACAAATTCAGACCACTTTTCTGCATCCACACCACATCCATCTGTGTGTCATTCTTATCCACCGATGGTGTGGCCAGTCATTAAGAGAGTGCTGTCAACCCTGAACTACATTGCTTCCACCTTGTGCTGGTGGGTATGGAAAACCTTCCACCACCTGGCAGAAAGCGTGGTGTGCCATGTGTCACAGGCACTCACACAGTTCTGTGCCTACAGTTCAGTTCAGGGCCTGCAGCCAGGTCTGTACAGCTCCTGGAATTATGCTACAGAGTCCACTTCTCTGTTTTCCACTGGGAAGACAACATTCCGACTTAGCAGTTGCTATTTATGGAGTACTAGGACACTCATGAGTTTCTGCACAATTACATTCACTCACAGTGAAAACATCATAGACTGCCAAAGTTATTTAGATATCACTGTATTAGGTATAGGGTGTCAAGTGCCATGCATCAGACTATTCAAAATTTAAGTACAATTTTGTAAGATACTCTCTAAAGCTCTTGTCTTTGATTAATTTTTGCAGCTATTGGATTTAAGTGTGGGACTTTTACATAGAGAACACGCTTTGTTATGAAATAAACCTGACCATATTCCTATACAAATGTGTGCCTTATACTTTTAAAATATTAAAATTATTCAGTTGAAAAATGAAATACGTCACTTTGAAATAATAACAATAGGAGTCAAATTATTTTGTTTTGTTGGCGGTTTAACATGTAACACACTTCCCTAACGATGCCTAAACTTATCCAGTCTTGTATTATGCTTGTTTCACATGTTTCCACACTAATTAAACAGACAATCACGAAAGTTACTGATTCAAAAACACAATATTGTTTCAGCTTTAAATGTAATAATTAATCCCGTGCTCCTTTTCTCGAAATAACTGAATTACTCAAACACTTTTCTCCTACAAACAGAGATAGCACGTTCAACTCATAATTACACTATCTAGCAAATTCTTCATATCTTCATACTGTTCATATACATTGAGGGGTGCACAACTGCACTATGTGCAAACTCAACAACGATTCTACTGAGCACACACCAAGACGACATGTGACCACTAACGCTGGGGCGTTGTTGATGTGTTATAACATGAGACAAAGCCCCCTCTGTGGAAAATGCATGCTCAGTTTAAAAAGTTCCAGAACCCAACGATAAGTAAGGAGTACAATATTGATACATTATAACATCAAAGATAATCATTACTCCTTACATCCCCATGCCAGTAGACTAGCCCCCCCCCCCCCCCCCCCAGAAACACGAGAAAAAAGACCTCACAGAAAAAAAAAAAAAAATCACATGTTGATGAACAAGCCAGCAGTGGTGCCCTCTGGAACTATTATACTGTAACACAATAAAAATGTCAACCACACTTCACACTCTCTTGTCTCTCACCAAAAATTAATAATTGTTTAGATTTTGGTTAATATACATGACAAATGGGCAATCAACACTCACGAATAAAACTGGATGAGCAAAAAGAGAAATCAGGATTCCTTTTTACGTCAGTTAAGTCTCAGTGGCATACAACTCATACTGGTCATTAATTTTTCTCAATAAACAGTATCATATACTGATGGAAAAAAGTCCCAACACCAAGAAATAATTAATGCAGAGTAGTGAAATTTGGGGGATACATTTGTGTAGGTTACATATTTAAGTGATGAATGTTGCAAGATTACAGGTTAATGTAAGTGCGGGACAAGCGACTGCAAATATGAAGTGCTGATACATTAATACCTGGTGTAACCACCAGGATGTTGAACGCAGATGTGCATGCATTGTGTCTTACAGGTGTGGGCTGGAGTTCCATGACTGTTGCACTTGGTTTGTCAATACAGGGATTGTTAATGCTGGTCGTGGATGATGTACATCTACATTTATACTCTGCAAACCACCATGAGGTGCACAGCAGAGGGTATGTCCCATTGTACCAGTTATTAGGGTTTCTTCCCATTCTATTCACATATGGAATGCGTAAAAATGATTGCTTGAATGCCTCTGATCATGCAGTAATTATTCTAATCTTATCATTAAAATCCCTATGTGAGTAATACGTAGGGGGTTGTAGTATATTCCAAGACTCATCACTTAAAGCAGGTTCTTGAAACTTTGTTAATGGACTTTATTGGGATAGTTTACATCTATCTTCAAGAGTCTTCCAGTTCAGTTCCTTCGGTATCTCTGTGACACTATCCCAAGGATCAAACAAACCTGTGACCATTCATGCTGCACTTCTCAGTATATGTTCAGTATCCCTGCTAGTATTATTTGATACGGATCCCATACACTTGAGCAATATTCTAGAACTGGCCACATGAGTGATTTGTAAGCAATCTCCTTTGTAGACTGATTGTGCCCAGTATTCTACTAATAAACTGAAGTGTACCATCTGCTTCCAGCCTATGTGATCGTTCCATTTCACATCCTTACGAAGTGGTTCACCCAGGTATTTGTATGAGTTGGCCAATTCTAACTGTGATGGTCGAAGTAGAGAGGATATAAAATGTAGGCTGGCAATGGCAAGGAAAGCGTTTCTGAAGAAGAGAAATTTGTTAACATCGAGTATTGATTTAAGTGTCAGGAAGTCATTTCTGAAAGTATTCGTATGGAGTGTAGCCATGTATGGAAGTGAAACATGGGCGATAAATAGTTTGGACAAGAAGAGAATACAAGCTTTCGAAATGTGGTGCTACAGAAGAATGCTGAAGATTAGATGGGTAGATCACATAACTAATGAGGAAGTATTGAATAGGATTGGGGAGAAGAGAAGTTTGTGGCACAACTTGACCAGAAGAAGGGATCGGTTGGTAGGACATGTTCTGAGGCATCAAGGGATCACCAATTTAGTATTGGAGGGCAGCGTGGAGGGTAAAAATCGTAGAGGGAGACCAAGAGATGAATACACTAAGCAGATTCAAAAGGATGTAGGTTGCAGTAGGTACTGGGAGATGAAAAAGCTTGCACAGGATAGAGTGGCATGGAGAGCTGCATCAAACCAGTCTCAGGACTGAAGACCACAACAACAACAACTAAATTTTTTCATTTCGTGAAGTGCACAACTTTACATTTCTGAACATTTAAAACAAGTTGCCAATCTTTGCACCACATTGAAATATTATCAAGATTCGACTGGCCACATTGAAATATTATCAAGATTCGACTGAATATTTATGCAGCTTCTTTCAGACATTATTTTATCATAAATACGTTTCACCTACAAAAAGTCTGAGGTTACATTTAATATTGTCTGTAAAGTCATCAGTTTACAACACAAACAGCAAGGGTCCCAACACACTTCTCTGGGTCACACATGAAGCTGCATCTACATCTGAGGATGACTCAATGCAAGATAACATGCTGCATCCTTCCTACCAAAAAGTCCCCAATCCAGGTACAAGTTTCACTTGACACCCCATATAATTGTGCTTTTGGCAATAAGCAAAGGTGTGGGACTAAGTCAGATGCTTTTTACCTGACTGCCTTGATCCAAACCTTGCAGTATGTCATGAGAAAAGCCGAAATGAGTTTCACATTACCAATGCTTTCAAAATCCATGTTGGTTGGCATTGAGGTGGTCATTCTGTTCAAAATACCTCATTATGCTTGACTCAGAATATGTTCTAAGATTCCACGAGAAATCAATGCCAAGGATATTGGACAATAGTTTTGTGGATCACTTCTACACCACCTCTTGTAGATGGGTGTAACCTTTTTTTCCCCAAGAACTGGGCATAGTTTTTTGTTTGAAGGCTCTCCAGTAGGTTATATTTAGAACAGGGGCTAACTCAGCTGCAAATTCAGTGTAGAGCCTGACAGGGATTCTATCAGGACCTGGAGCTTTGCTTAGTTTTAACGATTTCATTCATCTTCTCAGTGGTATGAGGATCAAATTGGGATATTCTCCTGGGTTTTCCTTTGTAAAATAATGTTTGAAAACAGAATTAAGCATTTCAGATTTTGCTTTACTACCCTCAATTTCTGTCTTATTTGCTAGGGACTGGACACTAGCTTTGGTGCACGTAACAGACTTTACATACAATGCTGGAGTCGTTGTCCAGTAAAGTTCCATATCTGCTCGACTGGAGACAGGTCTGGTATTGAGACGCCCAAGGCTACATGTCGACGCACGATAGAGTATGTTATGTTACAACAGCAGTATGTGGTTAGTGTGTTCCTTTTGCAAAACACCCCCTGGAATGCAGTTCATGAATGGCAGCACAACATCTGGAATCACCAGACAGGCAAACAGATCTGCAGTCAGGGAGCATGGGATAACCACGAGAGAGCACATGCTGTCATATGAAATTGCACACCACACCATAACTCCAGGTGTTTTATACTGTACTCCAAACCAATGATTCCTTCATAATTCCTTTCATAAAAATTCTGAGTGCATTTTGTTGTAGTATGCTAGGTAAAAGACCACAAACTTCATGTGATAGGCATTGCCTCATCCTGCATAAAATGTGATTGTTTTTATACTGTACTTCAAACAAATGATTTCTTCGTAATTCCTTTCACAAAAATTCTGAGTATATTTTGTCATAGTATGCAACTGAAAATCAAAATTAAACTCTCATCTCTTAGACCAGTATTTTTCAAGAAACATTGTCTCAGTCTCTTCGTATGACAGATTTTGTTCTTGCTTCACAGCCAGCACATCTTCAAGCTGCTTCTCATGATCTAATGAACTCAGACATATTTATTCTTAATCTTGTGTTTGTTTCATTATAGTATGTTTCATCTCCTTTCCACAATAATCTTCTCATCCTCTGCCTGAATATTCTGTTTCAAAGTATGTTCTTCTTCACTGACCATGTACTTGAACCCAAACTGAAAGTATTAGTGTGGTTCATTACCGTCATTGTCTGTATTTGTACTGGTTATCTTGTCTTCTGAAACTGCAGTGGTTGACACTCTGCATGGCATGTTTAGTTCAAACTAGGTGTTTCAGTTAGCAAGTCAGTACCCGAAGTTGCTTCTAATTGTGACTTCATAGGTAACAAACATTCTGTAAGAATAGGGGTGCACTATGCCTTTCATTACATGTGTTTCTATTACTGGCTATCTACAAGTGTCTTCACCATTTCTTCTCAACCCTCATTAAATTTGATTTTATTTCTTCCCTGGAGTCCTGTACGATTTTCTTGTAAATCACTTAAGTTTTTGTAAATTTTTTTGCATCCCTTGGAGCTTTCTCTTTTCCTTCTTGAAGTTATCTTAATTCCTTCCTAGATACCTGTGCAGTTTTCTCTGGACTTGTTCCTACTGCTTTCTCCGTCACACTGAGTAGTGCCTGCATATCCCACTGACTGTTGTTACTTGAAGGTGGCTGATGTTCTGTTTTACTGGTAAATCGTGTCCCCTCTAACTCTTCCCATTTTTGTATCTATGCAGTTGAAATTTTTATAATGTATGGAAAGTTCTGGCTGAGAATAACAAATTATTTTGGAATAAATAGGACAACTCATCCAAAGGCGAAGCGCTGCGTCATCGACAGATAGAAACACAAAAGGTACAGAGCTTTACTTGGCTAGCTTTCGGAATGGAGTTTCTAAAGCTGTTGGAGAAACCTGCAAACACACACACACACACACACACACACACACACACACACACACTTAAACCCTGTTCCAATGTACCTTCACATGCTGCTGCCGCGACGGCGTCACCATCGATGAGTCCGTTACACCCACACCCATTCTCTAAGGTTGCTCCAGTGGGCCCTCAGGGCTGCCCATATTCCTCCCCTGTCCATTTAGCTGGGGGCACATCTCCTTCTGTTGCTCCCAGAGCTTCTACTTTGGGAGCATCACCCCCCAAAATGCTGGGGACATCGGTCCTCGCTACCCCCCCCCCCCCCTCCACCTCCCCTCCCCACCCCCCACCATCCCCACCACACCCGGAGAAGTAATGGCCTCCTCTGGCTCCTCTTATGCAGAAGGGGTCCCTTGGGACTCTACCTTCCACAGTCCCCCCCCCCCCCCACCCGCCCCCACCCGCCTCCTCCCCCCAGTGGTCCAGTGGACACCAGCCAGTGGTTGAAAGAGCCACTGGCTGCTGGTCGAAGGACTTCAAGGTCTTCCTCTGTCCCTGAAGCTACTTCCGAGAAGCCCTCCCAGCAAGCCCCTAAGGAACAGCAAGAGGGCAAAACTTCAAAGAGAAAGTCCACTAAGAAACGGGAGCCTCCAGTGACCCCTACGCCAGCACTCCTCCACGGCTCTGCATCCTGGGACAAGGTGGAGATTCTGGTGTCCCCAGAGGACCTAGATCTCACCGATGCCTCAGATGCAATGGTACCTGATGCCAACACTCAGCCAGTGGCGACAGGTGATGCTGAAGTCTAATTTGCCTACTTGGTCACTCCATGCCACCCCAGACGACAGAAAGCGTCATTCTCCAGTGGAACTGTGGCGGTTTTTTCTCCCACCTGGCTGAGTTACGTCAGCTTTTAAGCAGTACACCTGCCTTTTGCATTGTCCTTCAAGAGACCTGGTTTCCCACAGTGTGGACCCCCACCTTTCGTGGCTACCATGGGTACTACAAAAACCATCCTGCCTGTGACAGACTGTCAGGTGGAGTATGTATTTTCAGTCTTACCTCTGTCTGTAGTACACCTGTGCCCCTTCAAACACCTTTGGAAGCTGTGGTTGTCAGGGTGAGGACAATGTAGGAAATTACCATCTGTAACACCTACCTCCTTTCAGATGGTGATGCACCACCCCATGTTTTGGTTGCACTCATTTCGCAACTCCCCCCACTGCGACGGATTTTTTTTTTTTTTCCGTGCGTGCGATGCACCAATTGCGACGGATTATACGTTGCTGCTGCAATGCAATTTCTTTTATAATTTTTGTTCACCTACCTCTTTACGGCGGTAGATCTTCGCACATAAACTCCTGACTGCAGCTACTTACGAGATCACAGAAAAGCAGTGTTGAGGAAACTGTAACCTCATAGCTACACGCCGGAGGCCGCTATAAGTAAAATTTGCTGAAAATTGTCTATGTACTTTAAAGGAATGATTCGGAAAGGGGATGTCACTCGTACTTTAAACATGAAGTTCAAATTTAAACCTTCAATAGATCTTTATTGCCATTAAGCAAGATCATCAGCCCACATTTACGAAAATCACTAAAGTTTCTGCTCACAGTTATCACCATACCTAAAACAGCCAGAACTTTTACCTTCCCAAATTCCGAAACCAATTACTTGTAACACAGTCAATGATCGGCCAATTACTTCTGCACACGAAATTCAGTGGTTGTCTTTTGTTAAAGTTTATGCTCGCCATAAAATACTCGGTAAGAATATACTCAATACCGCCACGCTATATAATTCAAAGTTAACTCGCGATTTTCGTTGGAACGAATTATCACAACACTCTAAAGTTTTTCATAAACAGTTTCTGGTCACTATCAGATACCATTAACACTGGACCATAATGCGGAAGTCATCCCAAGACTTCATCTTACACATAATGTGAAAAGTCACATCCAGCATAACAGCTTCCAATCAAAGCTAGCTTGCGACTCCCTTCTCACTCTCCCACACTCAAAACTATATCTCCTCACTAGGCGGCCAACCGTCTCGCTTCTCATTGACTGTCAGCATTTACGACCAATGAGAACTCACTTCTATGGCACGGCTCGTGCCAAAATCTAGCAAGCACCATCCACTTCTCTAGGCTCATTGACGTCATCAAATAAGTAACACAAAACTCTCTAATTAAATAAACAAAACAAAATGAACTATAAGCTTTATTCTACATCTGGAAATTTATTATGTAGTCGTGAATGTTCTGGCTGTCTTATACATAAGCATACATACTTGGACATCCGACATTCACTAGTAGGGGAACCACTAGTGGATTCGTTTCCACGTTACAGAGTTGGAACACTTGCCAGTTCCTGTAGAGAATTACATGAATGATTTTTAATAATGCCAAACGTCCCACATACTCTCACGCACGCATTCTCATTCACACACACCCTAACACACAATGCACATATTTATCAAAAAACAAAGATGATGTGACTTACCAAACGAAAGCGCTGGCAGGTCGAAAGACACACAAACAAACACAAACATACACACAAAATTCAAGCTTTCGCAACAAACTGTTGCCTCATCAGGAAAGAGGGAAGGAGAGGGAAAGACGAAAGGATGTGGGTTTTAAGGGAGAGGGTATGGAGTGATTCCAATCCCGGGAGCGGAAAGACTTACCTTAGGGCGATAAAAGGACGGGTATACACTCGCGCGCACACACACACATATCCATCCACACATATACAGACACAAGTAGACATATTTAAAGACAAAGAGTTTGGGCAGAGATGTCAGTCGAGGCGGAAGTGCAGAGGCAAAGATGTTGTTGAGTGACAGGTGAGGTATGAGTGGCGGTAACTTGAAATTAGCGGAGATTGAGGCCTGGTGGGTAACGGGAAGAGAGGATATATTGAAGAGCAAGTTCCTATCTCCGGAGTTCGGATAGGTTGGTGTTGATGGGAAGTATCCAGACAACCCGGACGGTGTAACGCTGTGCCAAGATGTGCTGGCCGTGCACCAAGGCATGTTTAGCCACAGGGTGATCCTCATTACCAACAAACACTGTCTGCCTGTGTCCATTCATGCGAATGGACAGTTTGTTGCTGGTCATTCCCACATAGAATGCATCACCGTGTAGGCAGGTCAGTTGGTAAATCACGTGGGTGCTTTCACACGTGGCTCTGCCTTTGATCGTGTACACCTTCCGGGTTACAGGACTGGAGTAGGTGGTGGTGGGAGGGTGCATGGGGCAGGTTTTACGCCGGGGGCGGTTACAAGGATAGGAGCCAGAGGGTAGGGAAGGTGGTTTGGGGATTTCATAGGGATGAACTAACAGGTTACGAAGGTTAGGTGGACGGCGGAAAGACACTCTTGGTGGAGTGGGGAGGATTTCATGAAGGATGGATCTCATTTCAGGGCAGGATTTGAGGAAGTCGTATCCCTGCTGGAGAGCCACATTCAGAGTCTGGTCCAGTCCCGGAAAGTATCCTGTCACAAGTGGGGCACTTTTGTGGTTCTTCTGTGGGAGGTTCTGGGTTTGAGGGGATGAGGAAGTGGCTCTGGTTATTTGCTTCTGTACCAGGTCAGGAGGGTAGTTACGGGATGTGAAAGCTATTGTCAGGTTGTTGGTGTAATGGTTCAGGGATTCCGGACTGGAGCAGATTTGTTTGCCACGAAGACCTAGGCTGTAGGGAAGGGACCGTTTTATGTGGAATGGGTGGCAGCTGTCACAATGCAGGTACTGTTGCTTGTTGGTGGATTTCATGTGGACGGACGTGTGAAGCTGGCCAGCTTCACACGTCCGTCCACATCAAACCCACCAACAAGCAATATGTCTACTTGTGTCTGTATATGTGTGGATGGATATGTGTGTGTGTGCGAGTGTATACCCGTCCTTTTTTCCCCCTAAGGTAAGTCTTTCTGCTCCCGGGATTGGAATGACTCCATACCCTCTCCCTTAAAACCCACATCCTTTCGTCTTTCCCTCTCCTTCCCTCTTTCCTGATGAGGCAACAGTTTGTTGCGAAAGCTTGAATTTTGTGTGTATGTTTGTGTTTGTTTGTGTGTCTTTCGACCTGCCAGCGCTTTCGTTTGGTAAGTCACATCATCTTTGTTTTTTGATAAATTTTTCCTATGTGGAATGTTTCCTTCTATTATATTAAATGCACATATTTACTTAGAATTCTAGAAATTATTATTATAGAAAAGTTACAGAGGTTTTCTGAAACTAAAAACTTTCCAAATTTATATATGAACACTGAAAGTGTTATCAGATCATCGTACATAGTCACTGAGGGTGAACTATTACCTCACCGTATTTATTTAAATTCTTGACTGTCGGAAAATTACGTTTTTTTATGGAATTTTTACTAACTTCCAAAATACAACTATTTTTGATCTCAGACTTTGACATATTGTTTGTTTTCACAACAGAAGGATGTACATCAAATATGATGTTCCTCAGGTTATTCCTTTAGTAGTTATTAATATTTTTAATTTCGTATAATGTAAGTGGCCTCCCAGCACTACTCCACTGCTTTCACACGCGCAGCTGCAACAGATGGTCATGACGTCAGTCTGCAGGACACAACTCATCCGTTACTGACTGTATAATACTCTACCGGCTTGCATTGCAGCCCACATACATTCTCAATTAAAGCTTTTAATAGACAAATGGGCGATCGCGCACTAGTTGCGACGCCACACCACCTTTTCTGCTTCTGGGTGATTTTAACGCCCATAACCCTTTGTTGGGAGGAGCCAAGGTTAATGGCCGTGGCAAAGATGTTGAGGACGTACTAACTCACCTCAAACTTTGCCTCCTCACATGGCACATATTCGGCCATTGATTTCTCGGTTTGTAGTCCTGTCCTTCTCCCATGTATTCACTGGAGAGCACATGACGACATGTGTGTTAGTGACCACTTTCCACCCTTCCTATCCCTACCACAGTGTCCCTCATCTCGACACTTGCCCAGGTGAGTGTTTCCCAAGGCCGACTGGAACACTTTCACATACACTACCAGCATTGAGTATCTGTTGCATGTCACCATCGATGAAGTGATCCATGTCGTCACTAATACCATTGTTGCAACAGCTGAATCAGCAATTCGTCATTCCTGCGGTTGCCCCCAGCGAGAAGTCAGTAACTTGGTGGTCACCGGAAATCACTACGGCCATTAGAGACCGTAGGCACGCCCTCCAACATCATAAGCACCACCCCTCCCTGGAGAACCTTATTGCCTTGAAATGGCTCTGAGCGCAGGTTCGCCTCCTCATTGAACGATGGAAGCAGGAGTGTTGGGAAAACTATGTCTCCACCATTGGAACATGAAACTCTCCCTCCCAGGTTTGGATAAAGCTCTGCTGACTTTACAGCTATTGGAACCCAGCAGATGTACCTGGAATTTCCAAAAATGGAGCTGTATCTTCCATTCCAGATGTAATTGCAAAGCATCTTGTTGAGCATTATACTCGCATCTCTGCATCAGAGAATTACCACCCCACCTTTCGTCTCCTCAAACAGAGGGTGGAGCGACAATGCCTCTCTTTTGCTCCATGCCAACCTGAGCCTTATAATGCTCCCTTCATGAGTGGGAACTTCTCAGTGCCCTTGCTAACTGTCCTGGCACAGTCCCTGGACCAGATCACATCCATTCGCAAATGCTGAAACCTTTGTCAGTGGATTCCTTACTGTCTTCAACTGTATTTGGAGCAATGGCGAATTCTCGTTGTACTAGGGAAGGGGGGGGGGGGGGGGGGGGGAGGTGTCATCATTCCAGTGCTAAAGCCTGGGAAGACCCCACTAGATATTGACAGCTATCGTCTTATCAGCCTCACCAACGTTCTGTGCAAGCTGCTTGAATGTATGGTGAGCCAGGGGTTGTGTTGGCGTCTTGAGTCTTGGGACCTTCTGGCTCCATCCCAGGGCGGTTTTCGCCAAGGACACTCCACCATTGACAACTTGGTGTACCTGGAGTCTGCCATTCGAACAGCCTTTTCCCAGTGACAACACCTTACTGCCGTCTTTTTCGATCTCAGGAAGGCCTACGATACCACTTGGTGACACCACATCCTCACTACTCTGCGTGAGTGGGGTCTCCGTGGCCCGTTCCTGATTTTTATACAGAACATTTTGTTACACCACACTTTCAGAGTACATGCCAGTGCTTCCCAAAGTGCATCCTATATACAAGAGATTGAGGTCCCGCAGGGTTCTGTCCTGAGTGTCCCATCCTTTTTCATTGCCATCAATGGTCCTGCATTAGCAGTAGGATCATCAGTCCACCCCCTCCTATACGCTGATGATTTTTATATTTCGTTCTGCTCCTCTTCTACTGTTGTGGACACCAGCTGTAGGGAGCTCTACGGAAGGTGCAGTCGTGGTTCCTCACTCACAGCCAAAACTTGCGTGATGCTCTTCTGTCTTCATCGTACCGTCCACTCCCATCCAGAACTTTACCTCAATGACCATCTACTACATGTAGTGGAGACTTACTGCTTACTGGTACTGGTCTTCGATGGCCACTTAAGTTGGCTTCCCCATCTTCATCAGCTTAAGGACAAGTGCTGGCGGCACCTTAATCTTATTTGATGCCTGAGCCATACGAACTGGGTTGCTGATCGTTGTACACTGCTGCAGCTGTACCAAGCCCTCGTATAGTCCCGTGTTGATTATGGGAGCAAGGTGTATGGTTCAGCAGCCCCCTCTGCACTGAGTCTACTAGACCCTATCCACCACTGTGGAGTTTGCCTCACGACAGGAGCCGTCCGATCTAGCCCTGTGAACTGCCTCCTTGTGGAAGCTAGCATTCGTCAATTGCGACTCCAGCGGCAACTATTGTTCGCAGATTATACTGCCCACATGCATAGTTCCCCTCGCCATCCAAATTACCGTCTTCTTTTCCCCAACATGGTGGCCCAGAACTGGGAATCCCTTCACTGTCCACGTCCGTCACTTCTTCATGAACTCGACGCTTCCCCCTTTTCACCTTTCCTGTAGGCCCTCTTCCGTCACCTCCATGGTCCATACCTTGGCCACAGCTTTGGCTGGACCTATTGCAAGGCCCTAAAGGCTCAGTTCTAACTGAGGCCATCCTTCGGCATTATCTCTCTCTCCTTGGCGAGTTTGAGGGCTCAGAAATAATCTACATCAATGGCTCACTGGTCGATGGTCTTGGTTGCTATGCTTACTCTCATTTTGGCCATACTGAACAACGCCCCTTGCTGGATGGCTGCAGTGTATCCACTGCAGATTTGGTTGCCATCTATCGCGCTGTTGATCACATCCGCTCTCTCTGGTGAGTCCTATGTTACTTGTAGTGACTCCTTAAGCAGCATACAAACTCTCGACCAGTGATTCCATGGGCATCCTTTGGTTCTGTTAATCCAGGAGTCTCTTTATGCGCTCTGTACCAGTGGTCACTCAGTGACCTTCATTTGGACCCCAGGACATGTTGGGATACCAGGCAATGAACTTGTTGACCACCTGGCCAAACAGGCCACCAATAAACCATCTCTAAAGATTGTCCTGCCGGAGAGCGATTTGCGAGCAGTATTCTGCCGCAAAGTTTTTGCGAACTGGGATACTGAATGGTGCACCTTGAGTACACCAAATAAACTCAGTGCTATCAAAGAGATGACAAATGTGTGGCAGTCATCCATGCAAGCCACTCACTGGGAATCTGTTGTCCTTTGCTGGCTCCGCATTGGCCATACATGGCTAACACATGGTTACCTCCTCCGTCACTAGGCCCCACCTCGCTGTCACTGTGGCTCCCTACTCACTGTCGTCCACATCTTGCTGGACTGCCCGCTTTTAGCCACTCTGCGGCGGACATTTAACTTCCCCAGCACCGTACCTTTTGTGTAGGGTGACAGTGCCTCAACAGCAGCTTCAGTTTTATGTTTTATTCGTTAGTGTGGGTTTTATCATTTGATCTAAGTTTCAGTGCATGTCCTTTGTCCCTCTGTGTCCTCCACCGTAGTGCTTTTAGGGTGGAGGTTTTCATGTGTTGCAGAGCGACTGGCTTCTCCTTTTTATTCTCATGGTCAGCCAGCCATGGTAATCTGGTTTCTTGTTTTAATCTCCTCTACCTTTTTCTTGCATCTCTGTATGGTTTTCTTGTCCTCCTTTGTTCTTTGTAGTGTTTGTTGCCTTTCTGTCGTTCTTGTCATATTTCCTTCTTTTCAGTATTTTCCTCTCCATCTCGTTTGTTTTCTACTTTCCCCTGTATGATTGTTCTAAAAGCAACAAGGGACCAATAATTAAACAGTTTGGTCCCTTTCTCCCCTTTTTAACCAACCATCACATGCACACGCCTGTCTCCCTACATTGTGCTCATTCGACTGCCAGCCCTTTCCTGGCCCACATTAAGTGTATAGGGGTGAGGAAGGGGTGCAGTGTGGGGTCGTGTGAGGGATGGAAAGAGGCAGGGTGCAGAAAGGGGGTTGGGGGGAGCATCAGGCAGCTCATGGGAGAGTGGGGAGCCATCTGTGGGCTAGCTAGGGGTCCAAGTAGATGGGGGCACATGGCAGATTGCTGAGCACTCAATTTCACTGACTAGAATGTGAGATGGCAGCACATAAATAGCTGACATAATAATGGGAAAGGGACGATACGTACACATGCACGGACGCATGTGTGCCCACACGCGCGCGCGCGCGCCCACACACACACACACACACACACACACACACACACACACACACACACACACACACACACTATTTGGTGGCGTGGGGGGGGGCAGTGAGTCACCTTAGGAGGTTAAGAGGATGTGCTGTAAGGATAGCTCCCACCTTCACAGATCAGCTGGTGGTGGTGGTGGAGAGTATACGGTTGGCATGTATTATGAAGCAGCCATTGAAATCTCACATGTTGTGCTCTGTTGCCTGTTGTGCCACTGGGTGGTCCACCTTGATTTTGGCAACAGTTTGACGTTGCCTGTTCGTTCTGATAGACAGCTAGTTGGTTGTCATTCTGATGTAAAGTGCTGTGCAGTGTGTCATAGTGGCCCCTTATCTGTTAGATAGCCTGCACAACAGACAAGCAAGGTGGGGTACCGACCTCCCTTCAAGAGCTCAGATCAAAACATCGCCAGTGGATGTAAACACAAACAGACTTTCCACATAAAAACAGCACTACTTTGTGAAAAGCCATGTGACAGAAATCCACCAACTGGAGCTAATATGACTACGTGTAACACTCCACCGAATCCGTGTTATAAGCACGCCAGCAGAATCAGACCGGCAGTGTGTACCTATGGCTATGACAGCTCTGGCTGATACCTACACCGGCTCTAGCCTAGTAGACACTTGCCATAGCCTTCACTAGAAAATTCTGTCTTGTTGGGTGTAAAGCCACTTTGTAATTGTATAGAGTAGTATATTGGTTATTATTTCTTTCCATTGTCTTGTACTCTTATCTGACTTTTGCCACCACAAGAATTGTTGTGCTTCTTGTTGTTCTTGTGTTTGGAAATTAGTGCACACCAAGAAGGCATTTTAGTTAAATAAAGTGTGTTCAAACTTGATCATTAGTTCTTTCCTGCTGACCGCAGGAGACTGCAGTTATTGGCAACGAGGGTAAAACTTACATTTTTGGACAAAATGGCATCCTTGGAGGATGGCATGATGGAAACTCTACAGCAGATTCAGGCAGCACTTGCACAATCTGAACATCGTCCTCACTCACCAGTGTTGCAAGAGGTAGCTCATAGAGTTGATTCCATCTTGGGTAAATTGAACACTTTGCACATGGCTCCAGCAACGTTTGCAGCTTTCGTAGGTCTGTCGAACCATGGTCAAATTATGTCAAATGGTTGGAACAACATTTACTGACACATGGTATCCACGATGTAAATCAAAGTCGGATTTTTTTTTTTTTTTTTTTTTTTTTAGCAACAGTCGGTCCACAGGTGTATTGTTTAACTCAACAGTTGAACCCTGAACATTTCCCTCAAGATCTCTCATTTACCAATATTAATGGCTGCCTTTTTGAGTACTTTAATGCACAAATACACATCATTTCTGCCCATCAGACTTTCTTTTCTTGTCGAAAGTCCCTGGGTCAGACATATAGGAAATGGATTACGACACTCTGGGGTCACTCCTACTTTGGGAGGTTCAGTCATTCCAGTCCTCTCAAAGTGGTGTTCCACTGCCTCCCCAACCTCCACAACATCCTAGACCATCACTATGCCACTCCCACCCCCAACCCCTGCTACAGGGATATACCCTTGTCGAAGACACAGATGCAGACCTGCCCTATCCACCCACCCAGCACCTCCTACTCCAGTCCCATAACAGGCTTATCCAACCCCAACAGAGGCCGGGGCACCTGTGAAAACAGCCATGTTATATACCAGCTCTGCTGCAACCATCGAAGTGACACCCAACTGGCTGTCAACCAGAATGGACGGCCACTGTCAAACTGTTGCCAAGAACAAGGTGGACCACCCAGTGGCACAACACATTAGCAGAGCACAACATGTGAGATTTCAATGGCTGCTTCACAATCCATGCCATCCGGATCCTCCCCACCACCAGCTTTTCTGAGCTACACCAATGGGAGCTATCCTTACAGCACATCCTTCGCTCCCATAACCTCCCTGGCCTAAACCTAAGGTAACTCACTGTTCCACCACCACCCACCAAAAGTGTGTGTGTGTGTGTGTGTGTGTGTGTGTGTGTGTGTGTGTGTGTGTGTACTCCCATTTCCCATTACCCCTACCCAATATATGTCAGGTAGTTGTGTGCTGCCATCTCACGCCCTGGTCTGTGAAATCAAGTGCTCAGCTGTCTACTATGTGCCCCCACTATGTGCACCCCTAGCTAGGCCACAGACGGCTCCTCACTCTCCCATGACCCGCTAGATACTTCTTGCCAACGCCCCCTCCCCTCCCTCCCACCTCTCTCAATCCCCCATGCCACCCCACACTGCATCTCCACTACAGCCCAGTGCACTCACCAAGGGCCACGGAAGAGCTAACAGTCAAATGAGCACAATGTAGGGGACAGGCACATCCATTTGTGTGTGTGGATTCTTCCTTAACCACACCTTCAACACCATAATCTTTGAATCCTGCACTGTCATACTCTCTCTCTTTATTGAGCTGAGCTTCCACAATACTATCGGCTGGTATTTTCTCTGTGCCTGGTGACATCTTTACATGTGAAAGTTTAAAGTACAAAATATAAGCATAACCAACTTCCTCTGCACAAGATTTATAAGTGTAAAATTACTCAATAGTTTTGCCTACAGCAACAATCTCAAATATGCACTGTTGACATTATAGCAACACTTATGTTTTTACTGCAACTTTAGCCAGTCTTGCATTAACAGTTTTGTTTGTTTCATATTCACAATGAAGTAACCCTTTCTTTGTTGTGTTTCCACACTAATTGAACAGGCAATCACTGATCACAAAAGGATTTTCATTTATGTTCTGATATCAATATGTTCCTCCACAAAATTACTGATTCCCAAACACGATACTGTTTCAAACTTAAATCTTATAACTAATTCCACTTTTCTGCGAAATAGTGAATTACTCAAACACCTTTCTCCTATGAATCAATGTAACACTTTCAACTCTTAATTATAGTGTCTACCAAATTCATCATACTACTCATATGCAATAAGGCTGCGCACAACAGCTCTGTGCGTAAGTTCGACAACAACTCTACTTTGAACACACAAGACCGTGCATGACTGCTAGCACTGTGGCGTTGTTGACATTATACAGTTATATTCCCTCAACAAAAAAAGCATGCTAAGCTTCAAAAGTTCCAGAAGTAAGAAGTACAATGTCGAAACATTACAACATCAAAGATAGCAGTATTCCTTACAGAGGTTAATAAATGCTATGGGTTATTCCTTATTGCGCTGTCACATTTCTGTTCTATCAAGTGCATAAGTTGATAGTTGAAACATGCAATTTCCTCCCAATTTATTGAACAATAGCAGTAAATTACTTTTCTGCTACAGTGGATGTTTGGACCGAATTGATAGTACTATTCAGTTACAACATTTGGTGACGAGGAAACAATTTTTGACAATTTTTATGCCAATACACAACATTTGGTTTCAAGGTACAAGTTTGTAGATTGCTGAAAAATTTTCATCAATTCTCAAGACTGACAATGCGGTTGTGCAAACCCCAGCACTCTTGTCTACAATGACAATTAGCAAAGAGAAAAGTTATGCACACAATAATTGGAAAACTAAATATGGAAACTTTTCTAACAAAAACCAAAAACAGCCAATGCAAGAAGATGCCGCCACGACCACACTTTCCAGCATTTGATTGAAAAGTTGGGTCCAGTGTCTGGAGCAACACAGCCTCATGCATCAGATTTCAAGTGATTTGTAATCAAAATCATGTTTATCACCACATGCAAGGCCCCTGTATTTCATACTCTTCAGAAATTGTCATCTTCTTATGAACCTGTGAGCCTCCCTTATTCTGACATCAAAGAAATGCTTGCCAAATATTTTGACTCACAAGTCCGCCTTGATAGTGCCAGACGTAGATTCTTTTCAGTGTTTGAAGAAGTCAGGTCAAAGCTATAAACAGGGTATTATTCAACTGGCAGTGTGTGGAAATAGAACAAGTAGAATGTCAAGGAAAAATAGGTGAAATGTACGGAGCTAGAAATGTATAACAATGAAATAACTGCAAAAAATTAGCACATGAGGAATGCTAAACAGGAGGGAAAGGTAATAATGAATACTGAAGAAAACAAAGATGTGTGGAAAGCATAAATAGAAGACATATATCTGTCTATGGCTTATCATGAAGATTAGTCTTAGAGGATAAACAAGAATGGACAAAAATCACTGGGGACAAAAATAGAATAATGGGAGATGGAGAAAATGAACAGTGATCAAATACCACCTGCTGTAACTAGAATTACAAATCTGATCAACAAAATGTATGACAGAGGTATCTGGCCTGAAGATCTCCTTAAGACCAAAATGATTCCCTTACCAAAGAAATCCAGTGCCAATTGATGTAAAGAAAATAGGACTAATAGTTTTATATGCCATATAACCAAGACTGTGACCAAAATAGTGCTGAAAAGAATAGAAAGGAAGATGGAGAAGAAAGTAGGAGAAGATCAGTTCGTATTTAGAAAAGCAAGAGGAACCAGAGCTGGAGTTGGATGTCTGAGGATGATGGCAGAAATATTTTTGGAATTAAATAGAAAAATATATTTTTGTTTTGTCGAGTGGGAAAAAGCATTTGACAGAATTGGCTGTTTTATGCTGCTGAAGGTTCTGAAAGATACTGATATAGATGGAAGGTTTATAAAACAATTCTATATGTGATTGGAAGTGGTAGTTCAAGTAGGAGATGGTGAAACAGGACAGGTGGGTATTGGAAGAGGTGTGGCTAGCTGCATGTCACAAGCACTTTTCAATAGATATGCTGAAAAGCTAATCAGTAAGACCTTGGAAAAATCAAAAAGACTTGCAGTGAGAGAAGAAAGAACAAAAACCATCAAGTATGCTGGTGATTGATTGTGACAGGAGAAATGGAGGAAGGGCTCCAGGTACTGATGGAGAAAGTTGTAAGTTCAGGCAAAGAGTTTGGAATGAAACTTAACATTGGCACGAGTAAAGTGATGAGAACTGAAAAAGAAGACAACATGATTAATATATCACAATGGTATTAGAATAGATTAAGTCATTCCAATATTTGTGAACCTTGGTAACTACCAGAGAATTTGTACAGAGGAACTGAGATACAGAATCTCCTTGGGGAGCAGAGCTTTTGGGAGAGTAAAAGGTTTGCTGTTAGCCAGAAGCGTCCCCATTCCACTTACGAAATGAGTCACCAAATGTTTTGTGTGGCATGTAGTGTCTTGTGGTTCTGAAAAGTGAACAGTCAGACAGAAAGAACAAAAATATTTGGAAGGTTTTGAAATGTGGTTATGGGAAGAATGGAGAAACTGAAATGCATTGACAGAATGAGAAATGTGCAGGTGCTGAGCAGAGTAAAAGACAAGAAAAACTTCATGAGGATGATATGCAAGAGAAAAACATCTTGAATGGAAAACATATTATATAGGAATTGTCTGCTACAGAGAATAATAGAAGAAAAAAATAGAAAGGAGAAGGAGGTTTGGGGTGCTAGCAGATGTGAAGAGAGGAAGAAGTTACATGCAAATGGAGGAGGATGTTCAGGACAGAGAAACACGGAAAACGTCCAGTCAATATCTGCCTAAGGAAATATTTATTGAAAGAAAAAGATAATTCAATTACAGGACCTGACTCAGGAATGTAAATTTCATCATGAAAATGACCAGTGTAAGAAATCTTATTGTAAGGGACTTGGCTGAGACCCTTCTGGTTGCAGGATTGTGAATTAAGGAGTACAGAGGTGAAGGCAAGTTGGCACTATGTGCAGTAATGAAATAGCATCAGCAAGAAATACGTTTATTCATTTTAAGTGTTACAACAAATCATCTTCTCCATGGCTTTGGCAAGGGCAGCATACGAAGCAAACAGCCTTTGAACATGTTTGTCTCATCCACCTCAGCGGATTCTTGAGCCCGCTGTCTCCGCTGTGCCCACTCAAGTAAACTGTACTGTCTTGAGGAACAGTAAGCAGCAGGCAAAGATTGTACAATGCCGTTGACCACCAGATCATTGACTGCTTTTTATTAGGGCTCTCCCGTGGACATTAAAGGGGTATCCCAAGTAAACTCCAGCAGCTCTGCATGTGATGTAGACAGCAGTTCAGAGTTACAGCATGGCCTCTCTGTTACGTACTGCCCACTCATCTAATATAGGGTGCCTAGGAAAGCAGTTTTCTCAGATCACTAGACAACTATTCAAGCAAATCATATTAATGAAGTTTATTACAGTAAGATAAATGACAATGCTTAACTTTGCGTATTCACAAAGGTGTGAAGGTGTGTCACAAGCAAATGGCAACATGCAAATAATCAATGTCCTTCAGTATATACAAGTCCAATGTAAGCAAAACATTACAGTTTGTAAGTTGCTGCTGTACCATTCAGAGGATGGCTCGTCTTCAACTTGGGCCGTGGCCAGATGCTGATATTCTCTTCATGTAGAGGCCACTCCTGTCTCAGTGTTGTCCTAGAGTGAGGTCAGTCAGCATACTGTTGGCTGCCGTCATCTCACAGCCCTCTCTGCTGTAATGTTCCTGGCTGACATGCCAGTGGTTGATGTTACGCCGAAACACTCTCCGCTAGAGGAAGGCCACTGATGCTGGTGTTTGCTCACAGATGTAAGTTGGGGCAACAGTCCCAGCTACAGCGACAAGTTGATGGTGTTCCAAACCCCATCAGTTCGGCTCTCATCAGATGTGACGTAAAAGTCCCCAAGACTGATGAAGGAACTGTCAACTGCTCATGTAACTTCAGTTCTACAGCACATACAAATTCTTCCCTGATTTTCACTTTGCTTTCATGATAGAACCACAAACCTATTGATAAATTTTCCTTCCCAGTTACGGCTGTTGTTTCATCAGCCAAGACTGTATAAAACATTGATTTTTTTAATGTCAGTGCCTCCATAATAACGTCATCACACAAATTTATCAATTCATTTAGTATTTTCAGTGATGTGCAAACAGCATTGCAGGGACACCTTCCCAGATCACTACTTAACTTGTCATCGCCAGAATCAATTCTTAAATTCAATAAACTTGACAAAACACCTTCATCTTTCTCTTTTCCTTTAAGAGGCATACCACATGCACTGCAAAAAAAAAAAAAAAAAAAAAAATCAATGGCAGTCTTTGCTTATTTTCAATGATCACTTTTTACTGCACATTATGCAGTTGGACAGCGACAGGCATGTGCTGAAGAAAAGTTTTTGCTGCAGATGATGCAGGTAAGTAAAGCTGGGTTTTAACATGTTTCTGACAGTCTTCATGCATATTCTTGAATTTTGTGAATTGCTTAGTGATAAATGGTCCCAAAACGCCTCTAAGTGTGCCAGTGACAGGAGGGAACAAAACACAGTTCTTGCATATGGTACCTTTTTGCAACTTGAAATAACGAGCCATGGTGCATTTCATCTAATGAAGCATGATTAAATTTTCTTTGCAAATGGCTTGCATCACATTCAAAATCATATTCCTTGAAGAGATCCAAGTTTTTAGTAAAACCTCCTTCTTCTTTTCCACTGATATCTTGGTAGGTAGCCCAATGTAAAGACCCACATCATTTTCACTACAGTCACTTTTAATTGCTATTACTAAATTGTCTTTGGACTTAGAAGCTAGTTAGGATGTTGACAGAGAATGGTGAACAGGGACTGCTATACTTACAGGCACTGCCATCGAATGTGATTGTTGTTCAGTGTCCCAGCCGGGGTGGTCCAGCGGTTCTAGGCACTACAGTCCTGGAACTGCACGACTGCTACAGTCGCAGGTTCTAATCCTGCCTAGGACATGGATGTGTGTGATGTCCTTAGGTTAGTTAGGTTTAAGTAGTTCTAAGTTCTAGGGGACTGATGACCTCAGATGTTAAGTCCCGTAGTGCTTAGAGCCACTTGTACCATTTTGTTGCATGGAGGGTCGTGAATTCAAAACTCACCTCTACTGTACAATTTTAATTTCTATATTCGGTTCGAGTACATTCTAGAAGTATCCACAAATGTCAAGAATTATTGTACTGGAATGTTCTGTAGCCATATGTATACTGTGTGTGTTCTGGCCAGAGGCAGTTCACTCCGCACTCTTGTATGTGCAAGTGCTGAATAAACCTTCGTCAAGTGAAGTTAGTGTTCGTCATTCATCTAATTACACCTTCTTATACGTGACATTATTCTGGTGAAGACGCTTGGTATTGGAACTTGTGATAGTGCACATTATCTATGACACAGTGGCTCCCATCAGGCCATGACAGAGCCTCCATTTACGTGGCGAGAAACACGAGTTCAAGCCATATTCAACAGATTGCAATCTACCAGAGACAGAAGAAGAAGGGGACGTTACAATGACAGCAACTGTGTGCCACCACATGAGACATCCTTCCAGGTTCTCTGGTGACAATGACCAAGATCCAAACAAGTGGCAGAAGGTATATGAGCGTATAGCCAAATTTAAGAAATGGGATGGGATGAGATAACGTATTTTTCTGCTTGGACGGCACTGCTAAGCAATGGTATGAGAACAACGAGGAGAAGGTCACAAGCTGGGAAGTATTCCAGGCGGAACTGAGCAAGTATTTCGGCGACACACAACGACAGAAGTGGAAGGCTCAAGATAAAGTGCAGGGCACAGTGTCCAGGAGATACTACAGCATCCTACATTCAAGACGTCCTGGAGCTGTGTAAAACAGTGGATCCTAGAATGAAGGAGGAAGATAACGTTGCACATCTCATGAAGGGTGTTGCTAAGGACACGTATCAAGCCCTACACTGAAGGAGGTTTCGACAGCAGATGACTTCATAAAATGGTGCCAGTGTATCGAGACAATGCATCAAAAAATAATTACACGCAAGATCTCTCAATGTATGTGTTCTTTGTCAGATAGTGAGAGAGGAAGTTCAGAAGGCACTTGGGCGCTCCAAGAGATCATAAGTGAGGAAGTGGAACAGACGTTGAACCCACTCTCTCGTTCTTCATTTCCCTTTAAAGCGGCGAAAAAGTCGAGACCCAGGCGGAGTTATGTTCCTGCAATGCGGCATGAGGAACCTGTTTGGGCACAAAGGAAGACTGACGTCTGGAGGACCCAGGATAACCAACCAGTATCTTTCCATTGTGGGCAACCTGGACATGTGGTGCTCTATTGTCGAGAAAGGTGGCGGATATTTGATGACACCCCCACCAGAAGACAGCAGACCAGTCTTAGCCGATGCCAACTCCGGGACGACGACGATGAACAAGATGATGTGGGTGCAGGACGACGTAGGTCACCATCGCCACGAGCTAGACACTGGAGAGGATGCTCCCCAATACGCTGATCAAGGTCTCTATCGCCGTTTAGAAGCTCAAGCCCATCACCTAGCCGCCACAACCTGCAAAACGAAAGGGTGCGACCTTCCTTGGAGGTGAGGCTGCTGAAGAGCAAAATCCTCTGCCGTCGATCACTGCAAAAATGATGGGAAACTACGTCGATATCCTCATGGATGGCCGATCAGCCCAAGCTCTTGTGGACTCTAGAGCATCATATTCAGTCATTTCGGAGAAGTACCGTCGCCAGTTGCAGAAAACCGTATTCGTTAACAACAAAACATGTCTGCTGAAGGTGGCTAATGGGAAATATGCAAAACCTACGGGAAGATGTACCATTCGTGTGGGTATAAGTGGCCATACACAGCCCTTAGAATTCATCGTCTTACAAGATTGTAGTCATGACGTCATTCTTGAAAACTTCTCAGGAAATTACAGATTGTGGTCGCTCGAAGATTTTGCTAGACAAGATGAGATACTGTGAACAGGAAGATGCATATCTGACTGTGTGGAGACTATACGTGCTGGATGAAGTAATCATTCCTGCAGTCAGCGTTAGAAAGGTAACTGTCACGTGTCATGCCATGCATCAACCCATTGATCTTGTAGTGGAATGTAAGAGAAACATACCACTGAAGAATAACTTGCTAATCCCAGCCTCTGTCGTCTCATTTAAGAACGGATTCGGTGAATTGTGGATAGTTAATTGTCGCCGAGAACCGCAGATACTTCCAAGACGCATGTGCATAGCAAACATGAGCTGTTAATTGAAGAACAGCTGAGCGTCATAGAAACCTTACATGCCGAGTCTGTGGGCGAAATTACCGCTACCACTACGAGACGAAACCTTCTAGCTCGACTATCATCAGATCTCACAAAGAAACAACAGAAGAAGCTACTTGCCATTCTTCAAGAGTTCTCTTAAATCCATAGGTGAAGAGCAAATTATACAAATCGACGGTGCAGCACTGGATTAGCATTGGAGACCATCAACCAAGAAAGCCAGAAAGCATACCATGTGTCAGCAACAGAACGCCGAATAATTCGCGACGAGGTAGAGAAAATGATGAAGTGAAAGTAAAATTATGTTCTACTACAGTTTCAAGTGAACAACTTCAAATATTTACTGAAAATTCTGAAAAAAGTAATATAAAATATAAATATCGGCACTCGATATTGCCATTTTGATATTGATATATCGATACGTCAGGATAAAAAATATTGCCGATATATATCGATATCATTTAAACAAAAGGCTTTCACATCCTTCCTTGTTTATATTTTCATTAGCTCCTGAAGTAAAACACGCCAGAAATTACGTGCGTGCTTTGCAAAGGAGAAGCTGATTCGCAGAGAGAAGAGTATAGTATACGTAAACTAACGCCGCAATCAGATAACGTTGCACTCACAAATTAATCGTCCTACATCCTGAAAGCGTTTCGTGCGATGCTGAGATTTCTCGAACATTTTGCGCGTCATACGTCAGACAGATCCGCCCATGAAAAGACATTACCAGCAAATTTTCGTATTTTATCCTTATCGTTTACGCCTCGAATTAATCCACCGACGTCCTGCAATCGAAGCGTCCGCTGTTGAGATTTGTCGGACGTTTCACGCCTCTGACAGTTACGACGCAGCCGTGGGGTGTGTCCAGCCCCTTACGGCTGCATATCGCCATCTCGAGGCGATCTTACGAGCCATAGCGGGACAGTGAGTGCAGCTGAGCTATAAAACTGCGCCCACATCGCCACGGGGACACGCTTCCCGTATCGTTACTTCGCCGGAAACGGTGCGAACGACCACCAACTTCAGAGCTCTGCTGCTGTTGTGATAGAGAGATCATCGTCTCACTTGATGCACACTCCTTCGGGAGTGAACTTCGGTAAACTGCACTTCGTGCTTGCAGAGCCCCCTTCTCGACTGTAAACATCCACTGGCAGTAATAAATGGAAGCTGAAGTGAAGGAAATAGCACAAGACGCTGAATTCGCTTTTGCGAGGAAGAGGTTTCAGTTCGCCTTCCACCCATCCAGGTTATCCACGGTTTCCGCAGTTCGCTTAAGGCCAGGTTATCATTCAAATGCCGGCCGGTGTGGCCGAGCGGTTCTAGGCGCTTCAGTCTGGAACCGCGCGACCGCTTCGGTCGCGGGTTCGAGTTGTGCCTCGGGCGTGGTTGTGTGTGGTGTCCTTGGGTTGGTTGGGTTTGAGTAGTTCTGGGTTCTGCGGGACTGGTGACCTCGGACGTTGGGTCCCGTGTTGCTCAGGGCCATTTGAACCATTTTTATCATTCAAATAAGCAAAAAATAGGCGATATTTGGATTTTTTCGAGACAATGAAAGGACATACAAAGGATCTGTTTGGGCATTATGACTGATCGTAGTTTGAACTTTATTTTAAATTTTCAATATAAAAAAGGCGCTCGTAATTATGGTTTGATCAAGCGCCTCCGAGTCTGAAGTGCGCAGACTGCGTGCAGTGTAACTCCTCAGGAGTTGTCCAACACCACAAATGGATAACATAATTGATGTAAGAGTACACGTTTTTGACACATGGTTGACGACATATGGAAGTCTGGGTCTGCCCATGAGTCGTGTACGGATACCTGAATGGTATGGCGACCGCTCCCGATAAGCGGGAATAAGCGGGAAATCCGGGTTCGAGTTCCGGTCCGACACAAATTTTCACTGACGTCATTCCATTCTGCAGCTGATGGTTGGCCCTATTCGCAATTGCGAATACATGTAATGTATTCAAAATTATGTCCGTAATTTGTTGCATTGGACATGCAACAGGACGAGTTTTGCCAGTCTCTTGACTTTGTTGGTGAGCAGTATCCATTATTTACCTGCAACAGGCTGTCCCTAATTTCGGTCTGCTGCAGAACTGAAGATATTCTCAGTTCGAATATAATAAACTGCCTTGAGACTAAGAACCTTATGTCCACGAATCAGGATGGTTTTAGAAAGCACCCCTCATACGAAACTCAGCTTGCCCTTTTCTCACATGATTCCTGTTTTGTTTGTAATCTGCTTGTGCTGCCTATACCCTGTAACCAAGTGCCAACCAGGATTGCTCATTGGTTGGTATCATGTCAGCTTGTATAGTTTCAGGTAACAAATGAAAGTGAGAAGTTACAGTTCACTTTTAGTACTGAAACTGAAATTTTTCTGCCTCTTGTTTGCTCATGGAAGTCTGGTTTAAACAATTGCAATGAGCAAAATAAGCATCAATAATAGTTTCGCAACAGGTTGTTGACCACTGTTTTCTGGAATACATTGCACATCAGGAGGCAATGGTTAGGTTGGGACGTGAGTGTAAATTCAGCACTACAAAACACGTCATCAGTCACAGTTTTGTTACTTAAAATCAGTGCGTGGATGGAGTTTCTCATGTTGCCACCATACCCGACAGCAGCTGCTTTGAACATTGATCCACATGACATGAGTAGCACTGTAGCACTTGTGAAGTGTCCCACTGTGTTTGTGTGTCACTTTTAATTGAGTGACACCTGATGTGGTAACTCCGTATGGTAAGTGACAGACTTGCAGGGGAGGATAGTTCGTGGCCATTGAGATGTAGTGATGGGAGAGGAAAGGCTAACAGAGTTGGGGTGAGGGACAGTGGGAGCATGCAAGGTTGTGATGGGGACAGCGTAGTGGGCTGTTAGGTACAACATCGGGGTTTGTCTTGGTAAGGGGGAGGGCAAATCGGAGTGGGGAGATGTAGAGGAGAGAATGGACTGTGCAGGTGTGCTGGCAAGGGAGAAGGTATTTGTAGGGTAGGAGTAAGAGCAAGGAAGGAGATAGGCAAGTGGAGGACCAGCACTGGTAGAGATTGAAGCCAGGGGGCTATGGGAACCAAGAATATGTTGCATGGAGAGTTCCCACCTGCACAGTTCAGAAAAGCTGGCACATCGTGTTGGGTGGCATGCTCAACAACTGAGTAGTCCAGCTGTCTCTTGGGCACAGTTTATCAGTGGCCATTCATGCAGGCAGCTCATTAGTGCCCTCATAGAATGTAGTACGGTGGTTGCAGCTAAGTTAGTAGATCACATGTCTACTTTCACTGGTAGCCGTGCCTATGATGGGGTAATAGATTTCTGTGACAGGACTGGAGTCGGTGGTACTGGGAAGGTGTACAGGTCAGGCCTTGCATGTAGGTCTGTTGCAGGGATATGAATCATGGAGCAAGGGGTTGGGAGCAGGGGCGGAATAGTAAAGAGACCATGAGGATAAAATCAGAGAGATTAGAGCCCACGCAGAGGCATACTGACAATCTTTCTTTCTACAAACAATACGAGACTGGAATAGGAGGGAGAGCCGATAGAGGTACTCAAGGCACCCTCCGCCACACACCGTCAGGTGGCTTGCGGAGTATAGATGTAGATGTAGATGTAGATGTAGATGACATCAATTAGCCTTTGCAGAGCCCATGGTCGTCACCAGTGGTCCTCGTCAGGAAGAATGATGGCAGTTGGCACAGACCCAGAAAAGGTGAGATCTATAAAGGAATTTCCTATTCCTAAAAGTATTAGAGATGTGAGAAGCTTCCTCAGATTATGTTCATTATTACCGTCGCTTTAGCAAAGAGTTTTGTATCAAAGCCAGGCCACTCCAAGAGTTGTTAAAAGTTGATGCTAAATTTATCTGGGATGGTGCTCAACAAGGTTCTTTCGATGTTCTGCGAAAAGCTGTAACGACTGACACTGTGCTTGGTCTGTATGATGAGAGAGCATCTACAGAACTACACACAGATGCCAGCAGGTATGGGATCGGTGCTGTTCTGGTGCAAATTTCGGATGGAAAAGAGAAAGTTATAGCCTATGCTTCTAGGACACTTACAAAAGCCGAGAGAAACTACTCAACTAAAGAAAGAGAATGTCTTGCTGTGATCTGGGTCATGTGCAAATTTAGACAGTATCTCTATGGAAGGCCATTCACAGTTGTTACAGACCATCATTCACTTTGTTAGTAGACAGGTCTTAACCCTCACGCGCTCGCGCGGTCGGTGAAGTGACCGCCTTTTTGCAATTTCGCGCCATACTTACTCCACAAGGGTAACGGGGCAGCGGGAGGGACATGTATTCTCTAGTTGCACCTTTTTCCTACAGATGCTGCTCAAAGTTGGTCCAAGTCGCACCTCTCTGCCTCTCAGGACAAGTTCAAATAGGTCCGAACACGTTCGGCGTTCAGTTTACCACCTTGCGAGCGCTTACGGCACTTACAAACACGGTCAGTTTACCGCCTTGCAAGGGCTTACGGCACTTACAAAAACGGTCAGTTGCCGCCTTGCGAGCACTTACGAGACTTTGTTCTACTCGTCTACTTCGGAATGTAAGTATTTCTTTTTGTAATTCCCATATAATTCCTCAACTTTATAGACTCTTCCAATTCTCTAGTGAATGTGCATTACTTTCTATAAATTTTGCCATTCACAAATTCTGTTTTTCTTTCTACTTTAGCACCTCATCATTCTAAGACATTTCTGTTGGCAAAAGTAACAATTATTTTTATTTTTTAAAGGGAACGACGAAACTTTACATCTGATGACATACGTAGAATCTTGGCTGAACTGGAGAGAGAGGAAGCAGAGGGGAAAGGCCATGAGGAATCCCTATAAGATGACGTTTCCGATAACCCAGATTGTGAACAAGAAGGGATTGAAGGTGATATACATCAAAGTGAGTCGGAAATTAATTTGGAAAACGGGGGAGAAAATGACATAGATCAACAGGAGCTACCAACAAATGGCATCAGATTTTGTATAGGTAAAGACATGGAAACTATTTGTGCTAGTAGTGCCAATATTACCAGCACAAAATCAAAGTCAAAAATTATAATCAAAACTCTTACCAGGTTCTAGAGGACAAGCCAGACAATGTGAAACTCGACTGGAAATTTTTCAGTGTATAATAACTCCCGAAATGGTAGAAGGGATCATAAGGTACACGAATATTTATATTGAAAGGAAAAAATTGGCACGTCAAGCTCTGGCAGTAGGAAGCAGTAACTCTGAAGTACGTGAAAGGGATTATAAGCCGACAACAACGGCTGACATGCTAGCATTGTTTGGTGCTCTGTTGCGGTCAAAAGAGGAAACCGTGCAAATTTCTCCGAATATTTCAATAGCAATGGAACAGGTCTGACAATTTTGCGAGCTAATTCCAGCCTAAATAGATTTAGATTTTTGCTACGAGCTATAAGATTTGATGACCAAAACACGAGATTGGAACATCAAGCAACGGACAAACTTGCTCCTATACGAGAAATTTTGTCTTCTTTCATTGCTAACAGCCAAAAATCATTCAGTTTAGGGGAATTTGTCACTGTTGATGAGATGTTGGTTGCGTTTAGAGGACGATATTCAATCATCCAGTACATGTCTCAAAAAGCAGCCAAATACGGGTTAAAAATGTATGCATTGTGTGATGCACGCACTTTTTATACATATAATTTAGAAGCGTACTGCGGAAAACAAGTGCCAGGCCCTAACGTACCCTCCAACAAACCATACGACTTGGTCGCTAGATTGGTTGAATGCATAGAAGGAACAAATAGAATTGTAACAACTTATAATTATTTTTCAAGTTACCCGTTGGCTGACTATCCTCCTTAGCAAAGGTGTAATTTTTTTAAGTACAATGAGAAAAAATAAAAAAGAAATTCCCCCAGAATTTGTGACAGTAAATGGAAATGCATTGGCAGGAGACTACATGTTCGGTTGTCAAGATAACAAAACTTTGATTTCTATGATTACAGAAAAAGGAAAGCTGTGGTAATTCTCTCCACAATGCATGATACCGACATCATTGATGAAGATACCAAAAAACCTGTACAAATCACAGGCTATAATTCAACCAAAGGTGAAGTTGATACTGTAGACCTCATGTGCTCCAGAATTTCAACATCAGTAAGAACACAAAGGTGGCCTGCATGTATATTTGCATATTTCAATTAAACACAGGTAATATGAAAGAAAAAACGAGAAGACAATTCTTGCATGCGTTATCTTTGGAACTGATGAGCGAAAACCTGAAAGAAAGAGCTAAATTGAAGCGTTTACCAAAAGATTTGTTAGTATTTTTCGAAAATTACAGAGAGAGTGACGTAGTTTATCCAGCTGTATCAACCCCTACAAGGAGAGGAATATGTTATTTGTGTGGCTCAAAAAAGAATATAAAAACAAAGCGAGAATGCGGTGAATGTGGAAGAAACGTCTGTCTACGATATTCAACCACGACAGTTACGTGCAATAATTGTTGTCAGCGTCAAAACGAAAATGAAATGGATACAGACTGATCAGCATTTTTCATCTGACAGAAATGTTTGTGACGTTTTCAATCAAAAATTCTTTTTTTCAAAGCAAAATTAGCATTTCTTGTGACGAGTTAAGACAGTGAATAATTCTAGTCTTAAGTATTACACTATATAGTCCCAAAACATTACAATTAAAATAATGTTCTTATATTTCATTTGGGTATTTGGCTTCCTTTTTGTATTCCATTGTATATTTTATTGTTAAATAAATAATTTTGATAACAAATGTGTCTGCAGTATAGTGTGAGATATCCTATGTCGACATTTTATGGAAATATGACCTTTAAAAACGGATAACCTGAACAGAGCGATGAAAACTCTTGCGCGGTCGGCCGACCGCCCGCGCTAGCGCTCGCGTGATCCAACAGGTTAAGGATCCAACAGGACGACTCGCCAGGTGGACGCTACGTCTTCAAGAGTATGACATTACCATAGTGTACAAAAGTGGAAGAAAACGCCAAGATGCCGACTGTCTCTCAAGAAACCCTGTGCAAGACCATCAAGACTCTGATGAAGATGCACTCCAGGATCTCTCTGCTGAGCGGAAGAGGGACGCCAAGATATCTCAAGTTATGCTTGCCTTAAATCGGTCAGAGGATGTGAAATGACAATTGAAGGTAGTTGATGGATTACTTTGCAAGAAAAACTTTGATCCGTTTGGAAAGACGTGACTACCAGTGATTCCTAAACACATGCGCTTAGATTTCTACAGAAATTCCATGACACACCTTAGGCCAGACATTTAGGATTTATGAAGACATACGATAGAATCCACAAGAGATTTTTCTGGTCAGAATTATTTAGGAGTGTCCATTACTATGTGTCGCACTGTCAGAGCCAGAGGAGAAAGGCAGTTCCTTAGAAACCACATGGCTGACTCATACCAATTCCACCAGCCGAAACGCCTTTCCAGTGTGTTAGGATTCATCTTCTCGGACGATTCCCAACGTCTGCTAGTGGCAATAGATGGATCATTGTTTGCACTAATTATCTGACACGCTACGTCATTACAAAAGCTGTGAAAACGGCCGAAGCATCTGAGGTAGCCAAATTCATCATGGAAGACATTTATATTAAAACACAGTGCGCCAAGGTCGTTAATTACGGATCGAGGGATAGTTATTCAATCGAATCTTGTGATAGAGATAAACCGTTGGTGAAACATTATTCATCACATGACGACTGCCTACCATCTGCAAACTAACAGGCTTACTGAATGCCTTAATAAGACCTTGTCCGACATGCTATCAATGTTCATCAATGTTGAGCAGAGCAACTGGCATGAGGTGCTACCTTACGTGACGATTGCCTATAACACCGCCAAACAAGAAATCACAGGATTTCCTGGAGTATGGGGGTGAGGCGACTACGACGATGGACCCTGTGTTTCTGTTACATCCTGATGACATGGACGACGACTACATCAGCCAGTGTTCACCAGAGCTGAGGAAGCTCGGCAGTTAGCTCGACTCACCACGCTGCAGGCTCAAGAAAACGATCGCCAAAGGTATGATGCGAGTCACCGCCCTGTTGTCTACCAGCCTGGTGACCTGGTCTGGATCTTCACTCCTGTTTGGAAGGTTGGTCTCTCTGAGAAGCTCCTCAGGCGCTACTTTGGACCTTATAACGTTGTAAGACAGTTGTCTGATGTTACTAATGAAGTTATAGATTCCGACCCCAGCACAAGACGACGAAAGATCAGAGATACGGTCCACATCCTTCGAATGAAGCCCTGTAAGGATCTTACAACCCAGGGTAAATTTCAAGCGCCAGCGACAGGCAACAAGCGGAAAGGTGACGAAGAGCGTAGTGGCAAAAGAAGTTCTAGGAAGATCACTACCAGGGCGAGAATCAGTCATTAGGGGTCGGAGTATGCAGGACCGATGCCTCGTTCCTGGACTAGGAGGACATAACACCAAGACGCTGTTCTCTTAAGAAGTGAGAAATGTCGCAGAAGAAGCTGAGTAGCACCATGATGTAGTGGTTATGATACTAAACTGTTACATGGAGGGTCTTGAGTTCAAAACTTACCTGGACTGTACAATTTTAATTTCTATATTCGGTTCGAGTACATTCTAGAAGTATCCACAAATGTCAAGAATCATTGTACTGGAATGTTCTGTAGCCATATACATACTGTATGTGTTCTGGCCGGAGGCAGTTCGCTCTGAGCTCTTGTTTATGCAAGTACTGAATAAACCTTCGTTAAGAGAAGTTAAGTGTTTGTCATTCATCTAATTACATCTTCTTCTATGTGACAATATAATTCTTGAAGTATATTATAATTGTTGAGGTATAAATTGAGTCTACAGTTCCAATGCGGAAATACTTTTAACTTACACGGTAGAACAGTAACACTGGTAGGATTTTTTTTTTTATAAATCTGCGCTAAAAACTAATGCAGAGATACTTCCTTTACTACTGCAACTAAATTCCACAGCCCCAGTAGCATACCTTTTACAATAATTCTGATGAACTGCACACACTTAGAATCTAACTTCGACATTCCACAATAGCAAAGGTTTTTACAATAACATTTTTGATGGACTGTGATTATATACGCTTATAAACTATTCTGAGTTGGATAGCTAGCAGCAGGCTACACATACACTACGCATGAATAAATAAATCAATATATAGATTTTTTTCTACTTTTTGCTTTTCTTTAAATATTTTGTACGCTTCTTTCCTTTCTTTCACCTACATAGTGTGCATATATAAACATAAATTTTGTTCTTTTTTTTCTATCCTTTCTTTTACAGACATTCTCTCTCTCTAAGCATGTACTGTATATACACATGTACATAGTACGCGAAAATATTTACACGACACACACACACACACACACACACACACACACACACACACACACACACACACACACTATCACTCAATCAGAGTCCCCCACCCCTTCTCTCACTACAAGTGAGTACTGTGATTATGGGCAAGTTTCAATCCCATCATCACAAATAACCCTTTTATCGTCATGAGGCGACAGACCAATTTTAGACTGCAACACAGTATACATCTCATGTCCTTTCGAACGAATGCTGCTCTGCCATACCATATACGGTGGTTGCAGTGCAGCACTGCGAACACCACTGCACAGGCACCGCAAATAGTCTTCAACAGAGAGGGTTCTTGATGGCACACGACGCACACCCATAGCCCGCCTCTGGGTGGCACCTTCCAATGTGCGATATGCATACATTTTTGAACATAGACCTACAAACTCCACAATCGGCAATCCATTCGCCTCGTCCTCCATAAGACTGATAACCTTCTTGTTCTGTGGAGTAATAATACAAGGATTATCGGCTGTGTATGAGGAAGTGTCGAATTCATTACCACAGCACCTAATTACTTCATATAGATCACAGTTCTTCACCCAATAAGTTAAGCTATCTGTATCCATATAAAGTAATTTAGGATCTGTGAAATGAGTTTTTGCAAACTCATAATGAAAGCAGTACATGTGGAGTTTGGATAGGTCTAGTATACATATCCCCACATAAATAGCTTTTGTAAACTCTACTGCAGTCTTCACCATTTCCACAGCAACAATGTTCTTATCGAATATGGTGACCTGCTTAAAATTTGGTTGCCAACACATTTGCTTACGCCATAACGCCCATCCCGTTCGGCTCTAATCAAAATTTCATGGCGTTCCCTCAAATTCTCCATTGTTTTACCGAAAATTGAATTATTCATTAATTTATAAAAATCTTTCTCAAAGTCACACGTTGTGGAAGCTCTCTGTCTCGTATTCAGATCAATATACTCCTTCAGCCAGGGGGACTGCTTGAAGGAGATGGCCCTGGTGATACCCAAGCTGAGACACTGCTGTCGGATTATGATAATGAATGATGTATCTCTGCTTATCCCCCAGCATTATAATCAGTTTTTACGTGGAGCCTCCTCGAGGAACTAGTTGCTCTGTACAAAGTGGCAAATTGGTGTACGCATCATGCAAACTAATAGGGTATGTGAGTTCTGCATCCACCACATACCCTACATCAGAATCAGCTGCCATACCCTCCATGATTTTTCCACCTAATCTCTTGCATTCATCTTCGGGCACCCATTGAAACTCACCAATCGGCAATAATTGCTGCATGGCGTGCTTGTATAAGTTATTTACGTCCATGTAACTCGAATCAAGGGATGCATCGAATCCGTCTCCTATGCGCAAGTTATTTGACTTCAAGTGCCTATGGACACATTGGCAATGTCCCCCACGGATCCCTCACTCAAAGAAAAGGAGCATGTCAGCATTGGTCAATAATTCAATGCTGCACTTTGTTTTCTTGAGTATTGCATCCCAAGACAACCCAGGTGCTATGTAATAAAAGGCGGGATCCAGAGAACTTGTGTTCATGCATACACTCCGGAATTTCTCGAAAACATCTGCAAGCAAGCACACGTCTGTGTCCGTGTAAAGCCTTGCACACTCTTCTAAAGTGGAAATATTGAATTTCTGCCAGACATTCACGGCATGCTCATACTCTGCATTCATTATGGCGTCACCTGTAAGGTTGTTGGAGAACACAGTTATGTCAGGTAGCCATGTTTCGTTGAGTTTCTCCATACTACCCATATACTCATATGAGAAAGCGCTCTTCCTTCCGGTTCTAAGCACTTCAGTCCGGAACCACGCTGCTGCTATGGTCGCAGGTTCGAATCCTGCCTCAGGTGTGGATGTGTGTGATGTCCTTAGGTTAGTTGGGTTTAAGTAGTTCTAAGTCTAGGGGACTGATGACCTCAGATGTTTATTCCCATAGTGCTTAGAGCCATTTGAACCATTTGAAATGTAGCTCAAGTGATATGCATATCACCCTGAGGTAGAGTTTCAACGAGTTTCAGGAGTCTGTGCCTGCATAAAACGTAGCGTATCAAGGAAGCGGTGCATAATTCTTGGTGTCATTCGTTTACAGAATGAAATGTATTTCTCAACGCTCTCAGGTAGGACACTGACCTGATCTTTCTCCAAACCGAAATCAGTCAAGTGCTCAACTAGAAAGTGAGCATCATACCCACTTAAACTGTGGAAGAAAACGAGTGTGTGTCTAGGAAGCTGATACTTCAAATTGTGAGCTGTGCGACAGAACTTCCCCATAAGATGACAGTGCTCCCTATGAGGGGTTTCCACTTTTTTGTCTAATGGCAGCCCACAAATATGACAATCAACCGTGTTATTATACAAATCTTCATTCTCCTTCGATTTGGTCATGGGCACGTTGCCGGTGTAAAACTTATCAACCTCTCAGGAAAATTTTTCGAGCTCAGTGAGTAACCGAACCACAGGGCTGTCCCCGATGTAAGATTTGTAGTGGTTAAGACTGGAATCATATGACGATACAATTTGGTACACTACCACATATGGTATGTGTTTCTCTGTAAAGGTGGTGTGTGAGGCTGTAGAGTCACCTTCACAGCAGGTCACAGGAGCGAGGATGCATTGAAAGTCGGCATACACTACAATTGGGCATCGCTTCTGGTGGTGAGCATTCTTGAACTTTATGAATTTGTTGTCCTCAGTAGGCATAATAACACATACCAGGTCCTTGGAAGTGTGGTCTACTAGATGCGCAGCTAATAACTTATCTGAGGAGAAATAATTGAGGCTCCTTAAGCAAATATGCTTCTAATGTTCCTTTTTGACAATTGACTGTGAAGGAGTCAGGACATGTCTTTGATCCAAACATAGTGATAATTATCACCTTCAGGGAAGAGAAGCATGTTCACATGCAGCTCACACTCACCAGCATATTTTGAGAAATGGAGTGAGCTGACGATGATATGCTTGTCTTGCTCATCTGACTTGCTTTTCTTCTCCAGGTCATAAACATGAACCGATATGCCGGTATTCTGTGCCTCAAATTTAGGTATGTCCTGGATCTTGATGGGAAACTCGATACCAACAAAGTTATAATACTTATGAATGTCAAGGTATCTGTCATACTGACTTGTGGGTCACGGACCTTTTGTGTAATTTCTCTCGCATGTCAGTATTGACGATGCAAAACAAGCCTGATCTTTTCTATTTTCGACATTAATGCATGCCTGCTTATTAGCTATATCTTTAGGGAGCTTGATATAGCTAGACATTTCATTTACCGGATTGTAGACATGTGTATGGATGTCCCAGTGTAGAATTCTGCTGTGTGCCTTAGCGGTGCCTCTCATTTCCATCTCAGAAAACCAGGCGAGTATAGCACTCAAGCTGGATTTTCGAAACAGCTCGGCGATTGACATGCTCCGCTTTATCAAGACATTTTCCTCCCAAAGATAATATAGAGTAGTCTCTCAACACCAGACTCAACTTCGGGGGGGTACGATAATTCGATGCAAAGCCCCACACTGCCTTTAATGGCGGGATACCGCAGATCATGGGCTACCTCAAGGAGCTCCGTTTCCACAACAGGAAGGCATGCCTTAGAAAACCAACAGTTTCGCAGTACCCCCCTGCTAGATTCTTGATCCTCATGAACAAGATTCACTCCTCAAAAGGGTCTGCAATCACCGAATACTGTAACTGCAGTATGGTGTCACCGACCTGATGTCCTTCACTAAAAGGATGGGCGAAGGAACTGCCACAACCCATAGGATCTCCTCTATTACTAACACTATAACTACAACTAGTCGATGGATTTGGGGAGATGAACAGGGGTGTGTGCTGTACCTCACGCGATTGGCGAGGACATGATGGAAGAGGAGGAGACGCTGTGGAATAGGGCCTGGTTGCTGCAGCACTAACCCGCTAGCCTGAGGGAGGGCAGCCCATGGATGCCGGAGCGATGCTGTGGCAGTCGTGGCTGGGGCAGGGTCGAGGCTGGGGGCAGCGGTGTTGGTGGTTGCGGCAGCAGCGGGGACGGTGGTGGCCACTTCCCGCGTAGAGACTAGTGGTGCACTTATAGGCGGAGCACACCTCACATGACCTCGTTTAGATGTTATAGTCTTTGCCGCCCCAGTACCTGAGCCACGGCGTATTGCAGGAATTGTCCTCGTGACTCGACCGCTGTAAAATAATGAAAAACAAAATTAAATACAAGATTCTAGACATTGCTAGCTGTCGCTACTGCTGCATGGAAGGAAAGGATACTGATTATTTGTAAGCAGAGTGAATATATATTTTACCTGTTTCACTCTGACTCCTTGACGTCTCCCTCATTTCCTCATGACCATGAAGGTCTCTCTCCGTCGCATCCACCCACTGTGGCATTTCGCCCACCCCTGCATTTGGGAGGACTCATCGATTCATTTCCCCTATATCACCTGAAAAATAATAACAAAACATACACATACAGGTATATAGACTGCGTACACTGTCATGAGGGTAAAAGGGTTATTTTTGATGACAGGATTAAAACTCGCCCTTACTCAAACTACTCACTTGTAGTGAGAGAAGGGGTGGGGGACTCTGATTGAGTGATAGTGAGAGAGAGAGAGGGAGAGAGAGAGAGAGAGAGAGAGAGAGAGAGAGAGAGAGAGACTGTGTGTCTGCAGAGTAGTTGTATGATCCTTTTATCATAGTGTAAGTAATTTTGTATGTGTGTGTCGTGTAAATACACTCCTGGAAATGGAAAAAAGAACACATTGACACCGGTGTGTCAGACCCACCATACTTGCTCCGGACACTGCGAGAGGGCTGTACAAGCAATGATCACACGCACGGCACAGCGGACACACCAGGACCCGCGGTGTTGGCCGTCGAATGGCGCTAGCTGCGCAGCATTTGTGCACCGCCGCCGTCAGTGTCAGCCAGTTTGCCGTGGCATACGGAGCTCCATCGCAGTCTTTAACACTGGTAGCATGCCACGACAGCGTGGACGTGAACCGTATGTGCAGTTGACGGACTTTGAGCGAGGGCGTATAGTGGGCATGCGGGAGGCCGGGTGGACGTACCGCCGAATTGCTCAACACATGGGGCGTGAGGTCTCCACAGTACATCGATGTTGTCGCCAGTGGTCGGCGGAAGGTGCACGTGCCCGTCGACCTGGGACCGGACCGCAGCGACGCACGGATGCACGCCAAGACCGTAGGATCCTACGCAGTGCCGTAGGGGACCGCACCGCCACTTCCCAGCAAATTAGGGACACTGTTGCTCCGGGGGTATCGGCGAGGACCATTCGCAACCATCTCCATGAAGCTGGGCTACGGTCCCGCACACCGTTAGGCCGTCTTCCGCTCACGCCCCAACATCGTGCAGCCCGCCTCCAGTGGTGTCGCGACAGGCGTGAATGGAGGGACGAATGGAGACGTGTCGTCTTCAGCGATGAGAGTCGCTTCTGCCTTGGTGCCAATGATGGTCGTATGCGTGTTTGGCGCCGTGCAGGTGAGCGCCACAATCAGGACTGCATACGACCGAGGCACACAGGGCCAACACCCGGCATCATGGTGTGGGGAGTGATCTCCTACACTGGCCGTACACCACTGGTGATCGTCGAGGGGACACTGAATAGTGCACGGTACATCCAAACCGTCATCGAACCCATCGTTCTACCATTCCTAGACCGGCAAGGGAACTTGCTGTTCCAACAGGACAATGCACGTCCGCATGTATCCCGTGCCACCCAACGTGCTCTAGAAGGTGTAAGTCAACTACCCTGGCCAGCAAGATCTCCGGATCTGTCCCCCATTGAGCATGTTTGGGACTGGATGAAGCGTCGTCTCACGCGGTCTGCACGTCCAGCACGAACGCTGGTCCAACTGAGGCGCCAGGTGGAAATGGCATGGCAAGCTGTTCCACAGGACTACATCCAGCATCTCTACGATCGTCTCCATGGGAGAATAGCAGCCTGCATTGCTGCGAAAGGTGGATATACACTGTACTAGTGCCGACATTGTGCATGCTCTGTTGCCTGTGTCTATGTGCCTGTGGTTCTGTCAGTGTGATCATGTGATGTATCTGACCCCAGGAATGTGTCAATAAAGTTTCCCCTTCCTGGGACAACGAATTCACGGTGTTCTTATTTCAATTTCCAGGAGTGTATTTTTGCGTGCTATGTACACGTGTATATACATGCATAAAGAGTGAATGCCTGGAAGAGAAAGGATAAAAGGAAAAAAAGGACAAAATTTATGTTTATATATGCACACCATGTGTGTGAAAGAAGGAAAAAAGCATAAAAAATATTTAAAGAAAAACAAAAAATATAAAAATCTATATAGTGATTTATTTGTTCATACATAATGTATGTGTAGCCTATGAATATATATATATATATATATATATATATATATATATATATATATATATATATAATAGAGGGAAACATTCCATGTGGGAAAAATATATCTAAAAACAAAGATGATGTAACTTACCAAACTAAAGTGCTGGCAGGTCGATAGACACACAAACAAACACAAACATACACATAAAATTCTAGCTTTCGCAACCAGCGGCTGCTTCGTCAGGAAAGAGGGAAGGAGAGGGAAAGACGAACACACACACATATCCATCCACACATATACAGACGCAAGCAGACATATCAGCGATTTTACTAGCGATCTTTTGTTTTAACTATATTCCATCAATTTGACCGATCAATAGAATTCCATGAATTAAAAAAGAAACTACCCCATACTTGTGAAAAATATCGATTTTATTAATTTGCATAATTTTTTATATCAACGTGGTGTTAGCGATACAACAGTTAAAGGGAGGGTGACATGGAGTAGAATAGCAGGTTAAGTGCAGAACACTACGTTAATTTGCATAATTTATATGTAAAACGTAGTGCAATAGTTTAATGGGGTGGATGTCAAAGACAAATGCGCCAGAAATGGCGTTCAAAAGCATGTGAAGTTCGAGAAGTGTACCAGAAAATGATGGGAGGACATAACTAATTATTTAATTTGGTATCAACGGCGGTACAATAGTTTAAGGAAATGAGGATGACATGGAAAACCACTTAACAGAACAGTAGGTTAAGTGCCAACAAAGGGCCAAACATTAAGTTAAGACACCCAGAGTATAGTGCCAAACGTTAGATTATGCAACATATTTGCCTCATGTTAATACTTCTTACAAGACCTACATGTACCCAAACAGCACAGAATGATGAGCAAGAGAAATCCAACCCCCACAAACTGAATTTTTTTATAAATAAACAATATACCCTTGAATTTCTTGTTATGAGATCCTTCCCCTCCACCACCAGACTGCCATCTTGCATTATGTCGTGGAAGGGACGACAGCGCCCTCTGGTGGCAGTACTGTGTACTAGGTCAGTTGGACTCCAGACCTCGTGGTGAACACACTTGATGGCGGTACTTCCTCTAATTGTTTAAATATAAAGACTGAAAATATAGCCTCATGTCCATCCTGTCCCGCACAGGCTGAGTCCTTTTCCAGCCAATTCCTAGGAAGAGGTATCGGTCGGAAGACTTAGGTTAGTGCAGGTAGGCCAAGTGCCCTTTTTTCACGCCATTTTTCTAGGTTGAAGGAGGTAGCTGTGGTATGTTGCATTGTCATGATGAAATTTGTACTTCCCGCCATTTCCTAGGAGAGGGGTGGGAGGGATGAGGGGAAGGGAGATTAACAGAGAAGGAGTGGTTAGTTAATTGATCAATTTAATCAAGTAGTCAATCAAATTGATAAAGTGAGAGGAACTAGTACAATAACTTAGACCTGAAAGTGCACCTGTAGTCACGAGGGGGGAGATTTCCGGGGGGGAGGGTAATGGGAGAGGTTGGGGGAACAACAGGTTAAGTGCCTGTCAATCGAATGGAAACATCCTTTTAGCAGAACAATAGGCTATATACCTGTCATTCAAAGGAGAACAATAGGTTTACCACTGAGTGCATATCTGCCCCTGATGTAGGTAACCCGCACTAGCAAAATGCGCTGGTGCCGCCCTGGTCCCCCTACTAATACCATCCTCTAACGTGTGACATCGAGTGTACATATGACAAGTAATTTTTGATTACTCTTGAGGCCTGGCTCATTGTGACTTAATATATTACTATGTAACTGAGTAACGTCATTCGCATAATTATTTATTGAGGCTTGACTTGGCCTTTCCAGGCCTGTCTCTCGTCCTTGAAAATTTAAATAAATAGTAAATAGTCAAACAAGACATGAAATTCACCACAACTTCATGAAAATGCACGTGGTTCTTTTTTCACTATATTACCTCTTAAATATCATATAAGTTAAGTAATGTGACCAGTGGTGATTCTCAAAACTAATTATATGCCTGGACCTCTGATTTTTACTCTGTTGTGGTGTGCATGTCTTTCTTGGTGGCGTCATTTAGAATATTTCCTGCTGCCCACTGGGGTGTATTAACCTGCTTGTGGAGGGAAATGTGTTTTGATTTTTGTTGATCATCAACCAAAAAACCAGTCAGACACTAAAACATGCATTAGTGATTAATAATAATGAAAAGTCAAGTAATGTTCATAAAATGTGCAAATTCGAAATCTTTTGCATGTGAAACATCGCATGAATTTTCTGTAAATAACAAGCAGTTACCTGTTTCTCTTCGAATTAGTATATTCCAATCAAATTTCATATTGACATAGGCCCATCCATCTGAGTCGTTAAGCTGCAGGTGTAATGAAGAATAGGAATGCCATAGATAACAGTTCGCTGTTCAGTTACAACCATGGTGGTAAGAATATTATTATTCTTACCTCCATGGTTACAACACTCAGGAGATTCCAGTAAAAAGGAATTGTCAACAAGTTAAATCAGCTGTTCCAAATAAATATATTTCTTCCAAAGCAACTAGAAGTATCAGCTGAAGCCGAATGCACTGCCAAAATTGTGTAAAGCATGTAAAATTCATTTTATGTTTCAAGATAAAATAAAGCAAGAACTCGACTGTCTTGAACAGAATGAGGTTATCGAAGCCTTAACCAACAGCCAATGGGCAAAGCGAATTGTAGGTGCACAGAAACCAAGTGGCTCGCTATGCATCTGCAGGGATATCAAAGAGATGGTTAATGATCAACCAATTTTTGGTTCATGTTTTGTTCCCAAGTAAGAAGCATTGACAGCCAGACTGGATCATAAAGAACCATATTTTCAAGACAGAGATATATACTACTATCAACGCCCCTGGAAACGAGCAAATGGCCACTGCCTATCCACAGATTTGTAGGGAAGCCCAGACTTGTGCAAACAAAGTTTGCCAGTTCAACTGTGAAGCAGACATTGTACTTGTTTGTGTGTATTTTGACACTAGTGAGAATGACCAAAACTGCAAACAAAGCAGTCCTGGCATCTACTTTGGCACTCTGTTTAAAGAAAAATAAGAAAACAAGACTCTGTTTCAGAGAATAGCTTAAAATGATACAGAGATTTATCCATTAAAATCTGAATTTTTTTTCAGAGCTCGATGATTATTCCAACTATGAACAATCCAACAATGAACAATCTAACTTTTAAAAACTTGTTAAGGCTCTCATAAAAGAGTAAACGTGTCAGTGAAATTCGTTCGTATCTAACCACAGATGTGTCAAACAAGCTTGTACTTGTCCAAGAAAGCCTGTCAATTTAATCTTGCTTTTGGAGCTGGTGCTTTTCGTGAATGCTGTACTTTGGCACTAGCAGGAATGGCTCTTAAATGCAGATAAAGCATTTCTAAAGTTGACTCTGGCACTGTGTTTAAAAAAAGCAGAAAACAAGACGCCAGTCTAGGGAATTGTTTAAAACGAGAGAGAAATATAAACATGCAGTTGCAGTTAAGACGTACAAAGAGACGAGCAGAGAAGCAATATACCTTTGAATGTCATTTAATTTTTAAACAGAATGATATAATATGCATCAAAACTCCAGCATTACCTCACGCACCTTTGGGGACCAGACGGAAAGCATAACATGCCCTCTTTCTTAGGTAACATAGAATTGTAGTTAAAAATAAGAGTGATAAAAATTTCTGACATAAAAGAGGAGTAATTTTTCTGCGAGAGCTATGCGTAACTGAAACATATACTGCAGAGATTTCCTCGTATATTTCAATATTGAAGCCCCTGAAGGCATTACTTAATCGTCTGGTAGATTCTGAACTCCATCCATGTCTGAATCCGAAAAATACATTTCAGTACTGGAAACGTCATCTGCTACGTGGATAACGAGTCGATGAACAACAGAACTGTGAAGCCGTCCAAGCGCCAGATTTTCTCCACTACTTTTATGACTTGCCGCTCTGTATCCTACCGTAATCCGTGATCATAAGAATAAACCTGATGTAAACAAACACAATGATTGTTCAGAAGCCGTAGCACACATGCACTGGTGTTGTTATGCTCTTGGAAGTAGGTCCAACTTATGTATTAGATATCTTATTACCAACACCAAGTTACGTTAAATGAAACTTTAAGATTTTCAAATGTATTAACAGTCTTCAACTTTTGTGTTAATCACGCTTTAGCTACGTAGTTTTTATTTCAAAAATCGTGTACAGTCACAGGCTCTGCAGCGTTATGCGTTGATTGTCGCGCTGTTAATGCGCATTATGAAAATGTCTGAGGCTGCATTCTGTTCCGTAGTGAAACATACGTGTGGAACACGGTTAAAAAGTTCCGAGAAATAGGCTGTTCTTAATGTTTTTCAGAAATTTACAGAGATAATCGACTTCGAAGTTTTCCCAAAGTTGTATACAATGCACCTGTTAATGAACCCATATTAAATGCGTAGCGTAGTTGGTAGTGTAATGGCCTGTAAAAAAATGGTTCAAATGGCTCTGAGCACTATGGGACTCAACTGCTGAGGTCATTAGTCCCCTAGAACTTAGAACTAGTTAAACCTAACTAACCTAAGGACATCACAAACATCCATGCCCGAGGCAGGATTCGAACCTGCGACCGTAGCGGTCTTGCGGGTCCAGACTGCAGCGCCTTTAACCGCACGGCCACTTCGGCCGGCTAATGGCCTGTAAACCAAATGCAATTCATTATTCGTGCATTAGTTCAAATCTCCCCAGTATCATTTTTTTCTCGTTCAATTTGAGATACCTACATCACTTAATTATAAAAATCCATCATTTTTTATGAATAATGCATGTTTTCTTGTTTCTAATTACACATTGCACGCGAAATTCCTCTTTCCATTTCAAATAAAAATTCTTAATTATCTATGTTTCATGAAAGACTGTTAATAAAAGTTGCTTAAATTAAGAAAACATAGCAATATAATTTTTAAGGCGAAAATGAAAAACCAAATCCTCTTTATTTGGAGTATATCCATCGTTCTATGTCACAGAGGTAAATAAGTATCGTAGAAACATGAAAAACAATCATTTTCACAGCATCGATCACGTCATGCAAATGCTGCATTTTTACATTTGCTACAGTACCATTACAATATGAACTCAACAGAACTGATCTGGAGCGAAGCTGCGGAATTTGGCCCGAGAAGTAAGAAGATTGTTAAGCTGCCAGTCGTACTGGAACCAACGCACGTAGCTTTTTCACGCGTCACTGCCGAATGCTGGTGGGATATAGAAAGACTCAACATAAAAGAACAGAAAATGTTGCACCTGGTTGGCTTCGTGGATTCTGTTGTTGATAGACTCGTTATCAATGTAGCAGGTGACACTTCCAGAACTGAAATGTATTTCTCGGATTCGGATGAGGAAGGAGCTAAGAGATTACCAGACCACTGACTATAATTAATACAGGGTGTCCCAAAAAGAATGACCCGATTTTAAATAGAATTATTTATAAGAAGGGCTTAACACCAACAAATTTCATACTAAATTACTCAGAAAAGATAGAAGATTATAAAAGTCCATCATAAATGATCAATATGTCCTCTACTGGCTGCAAAGTGAACATACTGGCTGCAAAGTGGACATCTAGTCAATAGCCGAATTAATCCCAAACTGAGCGTAAGGTGTCTTCTGTCACTGAAGCTACAGCACCTGATGTTCTGGTTTTTAGTTGATCAATGTCACGAGGTAAGGGAGGAACGTAAACACACTGTTTAACATATCCCCACAGGAAGAAATCACATGGTGTTAAGTCAGGGGACCTAGGAGGCCAAGGGTGTAAAGCCTGGTCTCACAATCCTGTACACCCTACCAACATTGAGGCATCTCGACATTGAGGAAACTGCGACCGTTGTTGTGCCAGTGCAGTGGTCCTCCATCTTGCTGATAGATGAAATTGCCAGATTCAAGTTGTGGAAATAAATCAGTTCCGTAGCATTGCAATATATGAATGTCCTTTTACGGTTTCTTCCGCAAAAAAAAGTAGGGTCTATAAACTTTTCTTTGCGAAACAGCACAAAAAATTCACTTTTGGTGAATCACGTTTTTGTTCAATTGTTTCGCGAGGATTCTTTGAGCCCCCATATACGGACATTATGACAGTGAACCTTACCGCTAATATGGAAAGTTGCTTCATAGCTGAATATCAACCATGACATAAAAGTGTCATCTTCCATGTCCTCTAGAATAGCATTGCTAAAGTCCTCTCGCTTCACCTTGACAGTATCTCAAAGAGCTTGTACCAGTTGTAATCTGTGTGGTTTGTGGGCTAAACGACGCTGGAACACACGCCACACCGTCATGCGCGGTAACGCATGTTCTCGGCTATCATGACGCATAGACATGTGGGGGCTCCGCTCAAATGCTTGTCAGATTTGTTCCACTGCTTGTTCAGGAACGCGTGGCCCGGCCAGGACGTTTTCCTTTGCAGAGGCACCCTGTTTCTTCAAACTATATATACCACCGTCGAATGTTCTTTGGTGATAGTGATTTAGCACGAAATCGAATATGAAACGCCCGCTGAACTGTGATCACTGATTGAGTACGACTAAATTCAGTAATACAATACGCCTTCTGTTACACAGACGCCATATTGTGCGAGACTGGCTGCACGCTCCAGGTCAGCACTCATAGCGACATCTAGCGGATTTTTTCTGAAACTCTAGACCATGCCGGTTACATCTAGCGCTGTTTCAGTTACCTAGTGATATTTGTCTCGATATTATTACAAGTTAAAATCGGGTCATTCTTTTTGGGACACCCTGCAACTTCAGTGGTTTCAATATTTAACTATATGGTGAAATCCTTCAATACTCTCTTACGTTACACACAGCTTATGCAGGAAAATTACCCTATGGTTAAGTCAGCAATTTTCATCATTTTTGTTTTTTATTACATTAGTTCTTCAGCTAAGAACGATAACGTGTTGCGGTTTTCGTCTAGTCGCCTAAGGAGCGTATTGTGGTAGATATGCAGTGTATTATTTCATTCTGCTAAAAATTAAATGACATTCGAAGCTATATTGCTCCTTCGCTCGTCTCTTTTTACGTGTGTACTGTAGTTGGACACGTCACTGCACGCTAGTTGTACCGGCTGACCGGCCAGTACTATCCAAGCTAAATGCGCTGGTAAATCTGTTGTCCTGTAATATCGCTACGTCGTTGTGCGCGTAACGCACAGCACAAAACGTACCCTTGTTATCGTACTTGACAGTACTCGAGCCAGCTTGGCTGCAGTCCGACGTGAAACGAAAATCCAATGAGATTCCAGCAAACGCAGAGGAATACATAGTGCAATGTTTACATCATGTTTTTCTTATGGTGGACGGATTATAGCGTTCGACAGTGACATGTGACAAAGGTTAACGCGTTAGTTCCAGTATTTAATAATCTTCCTCAATCTGTTCAAGAATTACCTGAACAATTATTCAAACAAACAATTCATGACTGGCTAGTCCTCCACCCATTCTATGACATAAGAGATTATAATACTATAATGTTAACAAGAAACCTGTTGTTTCTTTCAAACTATTAATTGTATTTTAGTATGTATATGACGTTGTCTATTGCTGTAATGGCCGAATGACAATAAAATTATTATTATTATTATTATTATTATTATTATTATTGTCTTGCTGCTCCTCGCGCCAAATTCCTTAGCTTTAATCCTGATCTTTTCTATTTGGTTCATATTCCAACAGCAAAAATGCAGCCATGCGCTCGATTCCGTGAAAATTATTGTTTTCCATGTTTGTTTGACGCTTATCACTCTTCCTCTTGTGAAACTAAATCTGTGGCATAAGATATATAAATAGTCCAGATAAAGAGTATTTGCTATTTACTTTTCTCAGTGGTCCTATGACTTTTGTAGGATGCAAGGTTAATTTTTCTTGCACTACTACTGAGGTTGTTACTGGTAATTCATGGTTAACTTTAGCAATAGTACGTGGAAGTGATAAGCCTTTACCTGGACTTGACCCAGCTAGCACTCAAGCTTATTTCAAGGTGGATATTGAGTTTAGGTTCAGTTGAAAATTCAAGATTGAAAAATCAACCTGTTACACAGCTTATTTCAAGGTGGATGTTGAGTTTAGTTTCAGTTGAAAATTCAAGATTGAAAAATCAATCTGTTACACAGTTTACATCAAGCTGTAAAAATTTAACTTGAATTAAAATAATTTTTCCAAGCTTGAAATAAACTGTAATTTCCCTGGAAGACTGTACAGCAGATGCGCGCGCAGCATAGCTTCCATAGACGTCCACGGGAAGTGCCACAAGCATTTATAAGCCTTGCACTGACTCTGCTAGGTTTACGGCCATTTTACCTTTGTGACGCACGTTAATGATTGTTGACTGTTGTGAAGTTTGTTTTATACTGCAAAATAGTTCGGTAAGTGTGTGGCGTCTCCTGCCTTACTGCTACACCGGGTCTGAAGAGGATATGTAGTGTATTACAGGTACGTTGGTGCATTTTTCTCTAGTGGTACATTAATATTACAAATGTTAAATATTATTACGTAACGTAAAGAAATATCATATTCTTTTACATAGAAAAATTGAGCCTGGATGAAAGTGAAATGGATTACCAGCTAAGAATACATATTACAAGTTGTTCAGCAAAAAGAGGTCATTTTAAACTAGTTCTCTAGTACGTGGCACCAATAAATTAAAACTTAATGTTATTTTACCTTTTTAAAATCTCGCCTTTTTATATATATCACCCTGTTACATTTGTTTACTTGTAAGTACTCACATGTGTCAAACCATGAATGAATAATCGTGAAGTGTGAAAAGTTTCTTTGCGAATACAAATAGTAATGACATGGTGAATGGGAAAAAGTACATCAAGAACCAGTCACTACATAGATGCCAGTCTTTTTTATTTACGTAGCTTTGACTGCTCTTTATTGCAGTAATATGAAATTTCTTCCCGTTAGTATGACACCCTTGCACAAAGTAAATATACTCAAGAAATTCAAGTCAAAGAAGTGGGGAAACAGTAATATCAGAGTTGCAGTCTGTTATTATGCCATCAGTCTTGAGAGAATTTGTTGAAGCTGTTAATTCTTTCTGTGATGATGGACACAAAATTTCTTGTGACACATGCTTGGCAAAAGTTAAGCTTATTCATAATAAGTGTAACATTACTTTTCATAGAAAGTAGTGGCAAATTTTGGATCTGGGCTGTACTGTGAAGGATGAATCTATTGAGAATGATTGTAGTACTGTTGAGAAAGCTTACCATATTCCAACATTTATGAACAACAGGGGACACTTCTCATTTGACTAGAACTTTAAAAAAAATCTGAGTTTATTGTGAATGTTTGTACCTTTTTAATGTTGTGTTTTGCTTAAATAGTGTGTGTTTAGTTCCACTACATATTGCAATTTAATATTCTATGCAAATCATACAACAAACAATTTGTCCTACCCGCAACTACACAGTTATATATAGTGTCATGCATTGGTGCAACTTAATTTTTTTTCTAATAGCAACATGTTTCTTTAATAGAAGAATGTAAGCTTCATTTGTATGTGGCTTGGCTGAATTATGGACAATATCAAAGCAGAAATATTGTTCAGATGTCAAAATTGTTCAGTTCTGTGTCAGTTTTGTCCCACCCATAACACTGTTATTATGTATTGCATTATAGACAGTTCAGTATGTATATTTGAACACTGTATTTTTTTGGAATGAGGAGTATCAATTTGTTGCTTAAAACAGTAATTTTGTTGTTCCCTAGGTGAAATAATACTGCAAGGCCTACTGGTACTTCTTACTTTTATTGTTATTTGTAATGTGGCTGAAATTTAATGAAAGGCAATATTAAAATATGACAAGGAGAACATTTTTTGTTCTTTTACATTTCAGTTCCACTGAACTGGTAATTTCTTAAATTCATTTCGATTTCATCTTTTATTTCACTTTGATTCGGTTTTACTCACCAAAAAATAATTGTGGATAGAATAAAACGTCTACATTTTTCTAAACAGTAGTTTCCTTATAAACTTACAGTTTGAGGTGTACGTGATTTCAAGTAATTGTTTCTTTATAATTCAGATTACATGGCCCTGAAACTGTTAGAAATAGTGAAGTGTGGCTTCCTCATGAAGTCATCGCAAAATCACCCAAATGTCATCTTTACTTTAAAAATTTCAAACAAAAAGTTATTTCAAATTACTTTAAAAACTCTTTAGAATGAAGTCAGCAGAAGCAGCTGCTTACTCAGTGACGTTTATACTAGTGAATGATTCTTACTACATCAGTGAGTTTGAAGTTATTTTGCTAATCGGGGGCATAAATTATATTTAGGTTGATCAGTTTCAACTTTTTACATTTTTTATGTTTAGGTATGCCTAACATTTTCTTTTACCTGTTACAGGATCATTATACTGGCAGAAGTCAGCGATATTTGATCCTGCTCTGGTCTGTGTGCTGGGGCCGGAGGGGCTTCAGAATAATTAAATTTTCAAATAAAACAATTTTAAACACTTTTAAAATAAAAATTTTAAACATACATGTCTTGATAATTTTTTTCACACCATTTCCATTCTGATATTTATTTAATCAATTAGGTTCAATAAATTCAGATTAATAATTATATAGCTTAAAACAAGCTGTAAACACCAGGCTGTATTCCACGTGTGTAGATACAGCTAGAGCCAAACTTGATAAGTAAAGCTTGAAATATAGCTTGAACTCTGCCAACTTTGATGTTTGTTTCAAGCTTGAATCCAACTAACAGGCCTGAATATTCCAGCTTTGATCAAGCTTATATACTTGAAGTTTACATCTGAAAACAAGTTTGAAACTGGCTTACTGTGCTATCTGGGGAGTCATACTATGACAGAGACATTATTGCTTATTGTACTTTTCCATTGGTGTTCAAGGAGATAGGAATTATGGTACTGTTGTAGTTCATACAGACAAGCCATTTTCACTTAATATTAAGAACAGAAGACGTGTAAACGCCAATGAGAGAATAAATATTTGGTCTAAGATTGATGGTGTTTTGACTAAGTACATAAAGGTACAAGGTGATATTACTGTATATTATCATTCATAATAAAGAACCCTATTCCTAAAAAAAATTCAATTTTTTATGTTTTCTCAATTTAAACAACCTTTATTAAGAACCTGTTACAAAATACCGATAATTAAGTACTTACATTTCTAACGAAAACCGGAATTTTGCGTGCAATATGTAATTAGAAAGAAGAAGACGTGCATTTTTCATAAAAAAATGTTGATTTAGTATCTGTTAACCAGCATATATTTGATTAATTTTATATTTAAAAGAGCAGGTGTTCGATGACCAAAGTGAGATTTCACCTAGAGATCCATGGTTTCGCCAGATTACTATTTTAAAACGTTACCGATTTTTTTTGGTTGAGATTTTTGGGGGTTATATATTATTTTAATAAACCAGTTCCCAGTCTTTTTTTAAATATATTGTTAAACTCTGACTACATGAATCAAATTAAGAGGCTTAAGGTGGAAGACTTCGGTAGTAAGAGAAAAAGAAACAGAAAGCTGTTATTCAAGCAGACAAAGTAAAGGGATTTATACCAAAGAAACTTCTGTAAAGATAACTATGTCCACATAAGAAAAAGTCTAAAAGAGTCATTGACAAATAGATACCTTTCACACGATTTTCATCTGGTATCTATTACCTTCCTTTCATTTCTCTTTCTTTTCGTTTCTTCTTATCTTTTTGTGTTACATTTGTTATAATAAATCTGGTTACGTATACACTTACAAACAGCTGACAATTTGGAAATCAGGCATCTGGTCACATTACAGGTAGACGCAAGGGTCGAAAACGTAGTGGAGAATTCCTAGTTGGTACTTTTTCAATTTAGAAATTATTGCATAATAGGTGGATTTTTAAGTCAATTTCGGAGTAACTTGCTAAAAGCAGTTTTCGAATAAAGATCTATAGCTGTTTACTGATTTTATTTTATGGTATTGTGTCCATAAATAAGAGACATAAGAAACAACATCGCTAAATTTTTGGTCTATTATGGTGAAGGCCCTGAGGTCTAAAAGCCACACCATTGTCTTTTGTTTCGACCTCAGAAAAGGTTCAAAGTCAAGCATCAGAACGCAGCTGTCGGGCAAGAAAGCAGGTGTGGTCCGATTAATAAAGCCACCATTACTTAGCTGTAGGCACGTTGGACATAGGAAGTGGTGCTCTCGTGTGTCAGGCCTATTACACGAACTACAATTTGCTGCAGCCAGTAAGTTGATGTTTGCGAGACGTTTTTCGTTGGTATCTTATTGTTTAATAATTTATACCAAAGTGTGCTCACATTTGTGGGAAAAATGGGGTTGTTAACGATGGGCCACACTTGTCGCCAGTTCACAGAGGATAGCTGTAACTCGAGCTTGGGCACTGAAGGGTGACCTAACAAAGCCCTGTATAGACTTTGCGGATTGATCTGCATTTGTCAGTGACAGTCTCTAGTACATAACTCCTGTTGAGGAAGTAGGCTTTAACGAATAATAGTTAGAGAGGATTGTCTGCTATCATGATGGGTGCTTGTGCAGACTGGGGCTGATACATAACAAGCAGGGCTTCATTTGTTCCATCCGCGTTGCTGGCGTGTATGGAGGTTGTGCGGCGAACTAGCAGTGCTGAGCACTTGCTCGAAAAATCAACAAGTCCAAGGCCCCCGACTGACCTAATTCATAGTTTGTTGCACACACCTTAAAAATGTTGTGCCTCCACAGAAGCCTGTGAAATTGATCTACACATGACCTTTGGTACACTTCAGATGTTGTTCAAATGTGTGAATTTCTAAGGGACTAAACTACTGAGGTCACCGGTCCCTAGACTTACACACTACTTAAACTAACTTAAAGTAACTTATGCTAAGAACAACACACACATCCATGCCTGAGGGAGGATTCGAACCTTCCGCGGGAGGGACCGCACAATCAGTGACTCCAACCGTGTGTCCACTCCGCGTGGGCGAGGTACCAGGCCTTGGAGAGAATTAGGGTGTTGATAACTGTCACATTTTGATGAACCACCGACTTGCATGAGTTCCGCAAATGCCCTTGATGAAACTGAGAAGCCTTCTCCAGTTTTGTGTCTGCATTTACTGTGCGCAGGCAGTTACACCTATGCCCAGCATCTTGTGATCTCGCACTACATGGTGCCATGGTCGAACGACTTCAGTGCCAAGCAGTCCTGGGGAAAGCAGCACTGTTTTATGGCTGTTGATCACTGTTCTGAGGCGCGTTCGTACAGTTGGAGGGAGAGTGAATCATGTCAGTGTAAGCAGTATGATCGATGAAAGACCCAATGTCATCTGCATATGCTACACATTTGATAATAGCTTTGTATATCTGTACACCATTTACTGTTCGACCTATCGTTCTGAGGAGAGGGTCTATGGCAATTAAAAGGGGATAACCTTGTCTAATGGACCAAAGAATAGGGATAAGCTGAGTATCCCATCAATTTATCATCACCACAGATCTTGCTGCTCTGAGTAAGTGCTGTATTATCATGATAAATTATTGGCCAAACCCTATTTCTTCCATCATTTGTAGTAGGTATGTGTGTCTTATACGAGGTGTGATTGGAAAGTTTTAAGAATGGATCCGCTACTGCTTACTGGTTTGGTGGGCAGGTACATGGAGGGTGGAGAGTGAGTTATTGCCTTGTCCTTGAACGCCCTCTAACAGGACACTTTGTTTCCTTTATTCAGTTCGTTGTGGTAGGTGGTTGAGTGCGGGTCTGTTAGGGCTTGTTGCCGGATTCTGTCTGTGTGAAAATGGACGTGAAAACAGAGCAACGAGTTTGTGTGAAAAATTGTTTTAAAACCGGGTAATCAGCGTCTAAGACTTACGAACTATTAAAACCAGGTTTTTGAGATAATTGTATGCGCCGGTCAAATGTTTCTGTCTGGTTCAACAGATTTAAAAATGGCCGCGAATCATTTGAAGATGAACAGGGCATCCTTCCACCTCAGAAACGAATGATAATGTTGTTAAAGTTCACGACTTAGTGTGCTCTGATCGTAGACTTACAATTAGAGAGATGGCTGATGAACTTAATGTAAGTTTCTGTACAGTTCAATCAATTTTAACTGAAGATCTGAACATGCACCGAGTGTCTACAAAATTCGTTCCAAAAGTGTTGTCAAGTGACCAGAGACAGTACCGATTTGAAGTGTGCCAAGAACTGTTTAATCGGACTTAAAAGACCCAGATTTGTTAAACAGGGTAATTACAGGTGACGAATCGTGGGTATATGGATATGATCCCAAAACCAAAAGTGCAGTCTTCGCAGTGGAAGGCTCCAGGTTCGCCAGAACCGAACAAAGCACGGCAAAGTGGATCGAAGTTGAAGACAATGTTGGTGATTTTTTTCGATTCTGCCGGTATTGTGCATCATGAATTTACCCCTGGAAGACAGACAATTAACCAGGAATACTACAAATGTTCCTTCGAATGTTTGCACGAAAAGGTGTAGAAGAAAAGACCCGCATTGTCGAAAGACATGAGTTGGGTGCAACACCATGACAATGCTCTGGCTCATTGTGCCTTCTCCATCATTGAAATTTTGGCCAAATTCAAAATTCTTGTGCTTCCATAACCGCCATATTCCCCTGATTTGGCCCCTGCGGACTTCTACATGTTTCCTAAACTGTAATTTTCACTGCAAGGGAAGCGATTTGACTCGATTGAAGGCTTACAGGCAAATATTGAGAGCGTCCTTAACACATTTCAGGAAACAAAATCCAGGAATGTTTCCAAAAGTGGAAACACCGTTGGTGTCGGTGTGTTCAGTCAGAAGGGGACTAGTCTGAAGGAGGTGCATTACCGTAGCATGTAAGTACCAGCATTGTACAATTACAAGCCCATTCTTAAAACTTTCCCATCACTCCTCATATGGTCAAAGGCGTTAGCGAAATCTATTGATAGTATGCCCATTGTTAATCTATTGACTGCAGTATGTGCCACTATATTTCTGTATACAGAGGCTGCATGAAAGATATTGGAATATGTGACGTCACATGTTTGAGAGGGTATAATGACTTTGTCTATGACTTGTTTCATCCTTACTTGTGACAGTCTTGTAGTCTGTGTTCCTAAGGGTGATATGTCAGAAATCTTGAACATCACATACACTCCTGGAAATGGAAAAAAGAACACATTGACACCGGTGTGTCAGACCCACCATACTTGCTCCGGACACTGCGAGAGGGCTGTACAAGCAATGATCACACGCACGGCACAGCGGACACACCAGGAACCGCGGTGTTGGCCGTCGAATGGCGCTAGCTGCGCAGCATTTGTGCACCGCCGCCGTCAGTGTCAGCCAGTTTGCCGTGGCATACGGAGCTCCATCGCAGTCTTTAACACTGGTAGCATGCCGCGACAGCGTGGACGTGAACCGTATCTGCAGTTGACGGACTTTGAGCGAGGGCGTATAGTGGGCATGCGGGAGGCCGAGTGGACGTACCGCCGAATTGCTCAACACGTGGGGCGTGAGGTCTCCACAGTACATCGATGTTGTCGCCAGTGGTCGGCGGAAGGTGCACGTGCCCGTCGACCTGGGACCGGACCGCAGCGACGCACGGATGCACGCCAAGACCGTAGGATCCTACGCAGTGCCGTAGGGGACCGCACCGCCACTTCCCAGCAAATTAGGGACACTGTTGCTCCTGGGGTATCGGCGAGGACCATTCGCAACCGTCTCCATGAAGCTGGGCTACGGTCCTGCACACCGTTAGGCCGTCTTCCGCTCACGCCCCAACATCGTGCAGTCCGCCTCCAGTGGTGTCGCGACAGGCGTGAATGGAGGGACGAATGGAGACGTGTCGTCTTCAGCGATGAGAGTCGCTTCTGCCTTGGTGCCAATGATGGTCGTATGCGTGTTTGGCGCCGTGCAGGTGAGCGCCACAATCAGGACTGCATACGACCGAGGCACACAGGGCCAACACCCGGCATCATGGTGTGGGGAGCGATCTCCTACACTGGCCGTACACCACTGGTGATCGTCGAGGGGACACTGAATAGTGCACGGTACATCCAAACCGTCATCGAACCCATCGTTCTACCATTCCTAGACCGGCAAGGGAACTTGCTGTTCCAACAGGACAATGCACGTCCGCATGTATCCCGTGCCAACCAACGTGCTCTAGAAGGTGTAAGTCTACTACCCTGGCCAGCAAGATCTCCGGATCTGTCCCCCATTGAGCATGTTTGGGACTGGATGAAGCGTCGTCTCACGCGGTCTGCACGTCCATCAGTGTGATCATGTGATGTATCTGACCCCAGGAATGTGTCAATAAAGTTTCCCCTTCCTGGGACAATGAATTCACGGTGTTCTTATTTCAATTTCCAGGAGTGTATATTATATTTTCGGGAGAAGCACAACTCGACCCTCAACAAATTTAGCAGGGACATCAATGCCACAAATTATTTCAATGAGCATGTCTGTAAATTTGTCTGCAAGGATAACCCAGAAGTCATGATAAAACTCTGTTGGGAGTCCATCAGGTCATGCAGACTTCACTTTAGAGCATGTTTGTAACACCGATTTCATATCTTGTACCGACACTTCCGCTACTAATTCCACGCAGTGCGAGTCTGAAATGTCAGACCTCAGGTCACTAGAGGGACAAGGCCGACACAGGTGCATTTTCTTAGTGCAGGTTGACTATATTCAGGGGCAAGTATACGTTCAGGGACAAACCTATTGTCTTCTTTTGATTGACAGGTCCTTAACCTATTGTCCTGCTAAGTGGATTATGACTGCCTGGGGATAATCTGTCCTTCTGAGAAACCTCCTTCCACCCCTCCCCCTCCACCTCCCAGCCCCACAGGAAACATCCAAACCTCTCCCTACCCCTCGCTGACACAGGTACACTTTCTGGCCTCAGTCATTCGAATAGCCTTCTCTCACTCTATCAATTTGATTGAGTACTTAATTAAATTGATCAACTAATTAACCCCTCCCCCTCTGGTAAACTTCCAACCCTCCCCTCCCCTCTCCCCACCCCTACCTGGAAATTGGCAGGTCGGTGCTGGAGAGGAAGGATCTCACAACAGAAAACTCTATTATGTAGCAGAGGGTACACTGTTTATCTATAAAAAATTAATTGTGCAGGGGTTGGATCTCTCTTGTTCATTACTATTTGCTGTTAGGGAAGATGCAGGTTTCGTAAAATACATCGAAAAGAAGTAATTAAATCGATCGCTTTTCTTATTTCGATTGCATAAGGAATACCATCATGAAACACACATCACGCGTAATTACACTGTTAAAAATCTTTCGATCGTGAAGCATGCGCCTTCCGCTGGCCCGCACCCAGTGCCAGCTCTCGCCACTCGCGCAGGCTGCCCGGAGTCAGGGTGAACTAGTTGCCCCGAGAAGCGATGTGTCCTTCTGTGGCCACACCATGCGCCCATGTCCAAGAGTGCCCACTTAGGCCCCGTGACTGACAGACATAATGTCACGCTAATCCCCGAACAAAATCTCTTCAGGTGGCGGCAATAGTTTGATATTTGATACCCGAGAAATTCTCTCTGTCTCTCTCCCTCTCTCTCTCCCCCTCTCCTCCTCCTCCTCCTCCTGTAGTCTGCTACTGCCGGACCTACACGCGCCGTCGGTCGTGTACAGATCGAAATGTAAAAAAAGCAGCGTTTACCCAGTAAAGCACCGTGGAATACCGATGCATGCGAAAATTCCTTCCCAAGCAAATGCCTGACTGAGAATCGATTCCGCCATGGGCTCTAAGCTGCCCCAGCCTTCCTGGCGCACTTTCTTGTGTTGCATTTCACAAACAGCTTCAGGATTTATTAAATCTGGTGCTAAATATCACATCTTGAAGATGTCACAAGAACAAAATGTATGACCACACAAAGTCTCATTTGTGCGACTGGATTCGTGATTTCCTGTCAGGAAGGTCGCAGTTCGTAGTAATAGACCGCAAATCATCGAGTAAAACTGAAGTGATATCAGGTGTTCCCCAGGGAAGCGTCCTGGGACCTCTGCAGTTCCTGGTCTATATACATGACCTGGGTGACAATTTGCGCAGTTCTCTTAGGTTGTTTGCAGATGATGCTGTAATTTACCGTCTAGTAAGGTCATCCGAAGACCAGTATCAGTTGCAAAGCGATTTAGAAAAGATTGCTGTATGGTGTGGCAGGTGGCAGTTGACGCTAAATAACGAAAAGTGTGAGGTGATCCACATGGGTTCCAAAAGAAATCCGTTGAAATTCGATTACTCGATAAATAGTACAATTCTCAAGGCTGCCAATTCAAGTAAGTACCTGGGTGTTAAAATTACGAACAACTTCCGTTGGAAAGACCACTTAGATAGTATTGTGGGGAAGGCGAGCCAAAGGTTGCGTTTCATTGGCAGGACACTTAGAAGATGCAACAAGTCCACTAAAGAGACACCTTACACTACACTCGCTCGTCCTCTTGTTAGAATATTGCTGCGCGGTGTGGGGTCCTTACTAGGTGGGATTGACGGAGGACACCAAAATGGTGCAAAAAAGGGCAGCTCGTTTTGTATTATCACGTAATAGGGGAGAGAGTGTGGCAGATATGATACGCGAGTTGGGATGGAAGTCATTAAAGCAAAGACGTTTTTCGCCGCGGCGAGATCTATTTACGAAATTTCAGTCACCAACTTTCTCTTTCGAATGCGAAAATATTTTGTTGAGCCGAACCTACATAGGTAGGAATGATCATCAAAATAAAATAAGAGAAATCAGAGCTCGAACAGAAAGGTTTAGGTGTTCGTTTTTCCCGCGCGCTGTTCGGGAGTGGAATGGTAGAGAGATAGTATGATTGTGGTTCGATGAACCCTCTGCTAAGCACTTAAATGTGAATTGCAGAGTAATCATGTAGATGTAGATGTAGACCTATGCAGATGATGCAAGAATATTTAAACAAGTACAAATTTTATTCCGAGAAATACCACCACCGCACTTAAACAAGGACTCTAAAAAGATCTCGGCACACTTATGAAACCATCCCAGTGACGCTTCGCGCGCTTTTTTGACAACCCTTGTCTTGAGACGGGCTGCTTCAGGAGTTACTAAATCCAACTGAATATGTCTCTAAATACACTCTCAAAAATATCGCTGCACAGTAGTTTGCCTCAATTTTGCAGTGTATACCGCCACAATTGAACACTGACTCTAAAAAAAGATAGCTGCACACTAGTGAAACCTCCCTGAGACACTTCACACGCTTTTGAGGGAAACGGATCCGGAAACCGATTTCAGCTGCAATATCTGATTTTACACGTCAAAACGACGATCTTTGGAAGTCGAAATAAATATCTCTGTAATTCTAAACAGGAGACTCACCACTTTTCGAGTTTTAGGTGCTTGTTTGAAGGCACTGCCTGAGAGATAAAGAGAAAAATTTATGAGTCCTATAGTTACAGTGGGGTTCATCACTTTTCTGAAATGGTGAGTGGGTTTAGTTTATACTTGCTGCTATTGGAGTCAGGGACGTTATTTTCCCCACTTCTCGAAGTACACACTGTTGTCTAAGCACAGACGGGAAAATCAGAACAATTAGACAACAGAATTCGAAGCACTGTCCCACAGACGAGAAAAATGACTGGAATTTTCGGATTCCCACAGCTGCTGGTCTGGAGATGCTCTAAAGCCACAGTGACGGATGAGGGACAGCATCCCGCCAGAGGTGGATGGTCAGCTTGGACGTGTCTCTGAACACTCGAACAAAGAACACAATACGTTCCCTGGCAAACTCACACATTAACAAACTGAAATTTATTTGTACCATATACGCCACTCTGAGCAATTTGTATATAATGTAATTATTTAACAAAAAATATTATTGAATTTTGTGTAAAAGACATTTGTTATTATTGTAATATTTTTTGTTGTAATATTCTCTCTGTATTTAGGATGGTAATATTTCTATATTAAATATGTAATTGCGAAATGTGTCAATATCTGAGATAACAGAGATGTGAAATTCAGCCAGACGGAAATAATGTCGTGAAATTACAAAGAAATGTTAATAGTCAGCAATACTATAAAAGCACAATGCACTATGTATTCTTTGGTCTTCCTCGTTTAGAGCTGAAAGCGGTAGGAAGCTGTGTCGATGTATTTGGTGAATGGGTAGACGTCATTTGTCTGTATCTAGATTTAGCCGCCATTGAAGGAGAAATTACGAACTAATGTGAGTTGAATATTTGTTGTGGTAAAAATATATTGAAATTTATGAAAAGTGTGTATTATTAATGTAAATTAGCTTGCCCATGTCATCTATAATATTTCTTTAAAGAGTTTTCAGCATTTTTTAGCGGTGTTGCTGGGATGTGCCGCGACCGATCGATTTGCAGCGGCGGCACATTTAAAAAATTGTTCCGCTAAAGGAAAAATCAACCAAACCCGTAAATCGGGAACAAATAGATAAACATTAACAGTGAACTAAGACAATGTTCTTCTTTTACAGCGATCCAGAGACTGACTGAGATTTTAAAAAAATAGTTACACATTTGTGCATTCTTAGACGGATAGTTAACATTGAAATTTAACAATTTTGGTTCTTTCAAATAACTTTAATGTATAGCGAAGTAGGTTTGATCAGTGATAATTAAATGTCGGCTTGGTAATAATTAACCATTTTCTGCTTATAGTGATAATCTTGTGTTCAAAAGCTAACGCCGGGAAAGAATTCAGTAAAAATATTTAACAAAAAATCCACTGCATTTAGAAAATGTGTGCCAAGGCCGAATGATGTAAAGAATTTAATTTTCAACCAAATATTCTTAATCAGTTAATATGAGTTCACGTAATTTTTAAATGTACGTAATTCTTTTGAAAGTGAAAATTTTTATCACCACACGTAAATAAGAGAGAGGTTCTACAACAAAGTTCGCACGCAAAGAAAGTAAGGTAAATAAAATTAACTTAAAAGCAAATTTTATTCTTTAACGAAATTTAAACAGCAATTTCGTTAAAGAACACAATACGTTACCCTCAGACGTCACAGAACCTTCCATAGGTACCTTTCCACACGTCTTGTTCGAATCAGTCTGTAGAGGCTCCTATGTCCTGCACAAAGGATGTCTTGTAAATGGAGTAGTCTGATTGGCTCTTACTGAAATTACCCGCCAAACTGCTGCTGCTGGCAGTGTGGGAACACTGTCCGCCATTTTCTGCAGACAGACAAATTATAAGACTTTCAGCAGAAAAATTATTTTGTACAGATCCAAAAAATCATAAAGCAGTCATATTGCACTGGCAGTTAAACCCTGCAAAAGTGGTCAACAGATCATGGTATACAGAAACTATAGCCAAAGACACTTCCTCAATTACACTGTTCTGCTAGTGCCAAGGAAAACCTGAATTTTTCAGAGTGAAACCAGCCTGCAACCAGGCTATATCACCACATACGATATCGATGTAGTAAACACAATTCTTATCCTGCACCTTAAAAAATCATCACTTTTGCATCCTGCATATAGCTATCGACCACTAGACTCTCGTACATAGATCGCAAAGACAGACAGATCCCAAAAAACATTAGCACGTGCACCATACAAAGTCCTCACAGCACTAGATATTTCCTGCGAGGCCGATCAGTCATCCACCATAGCCAGCTGTCATAAGTCAACTGCCTCCTGCAAACACGCTGACCTGAAGCGCGGCCAGAGCATACTTCATGGACAGCAGTCCCACTCTGAACTGTTGTACAAAGGCTGGGCTGGTTCCTCCCCAGCACAAAGACTTGACTATTTCCGGACCCGGCCTGCTTGCTTGCTGCCACGCTATCTACACCCATCTCCATACTCTGTGATTACAATAATATGCGTTTTTTCACATGGTTTGCCAGAATATCATACTGCTTATGCGATAGTTCTCAATATCAAGTACCTATCAGTATGCTGCTGATCGCTTGCACAGTATAATCCCGAAGATAAAGAATGGAAACAATATCTCCACAAAACCGAAACTTTAGCGATGTGCAGCGAGTTGGGGATTTGCTTCAAACCACTGAGTAACTAGGAACTTGTCTGGTCTGAGAAGATCTTTACGTGAAAAGTCGACAAAATAGAGGTAAATGGTGGCTCCACTCGCAAATACCGATGTCAACGATATAACAGAATCCAAAACATCCTTGTACTTTACAAAGTCAATTAAGGTGTTTCTCACGTCTAGAGAACCAGCAAACATCTCTTCTTCCCGTCTTTCACCACCTAGGGGCACACACCATACAACACAATCAATGTTCTCAAACAAATAAAGGTGGGAAATGTGTAGAAGCAGTCAATGGGACAACTTATGTGGGAGTGAATAACCTTCCAGCGCAAACACACGCCCATTTTGAATCTTCTCAAATTTCCGCGGAGAACATACGCGATCACGAAGGCTGCCCAACACATACTGAGTATTAGTTCGCTATTCACCCGCCTAGAGGGCGGCAGCGTTGAGTCAGCTGCCTTTTCCAGATTGGACGGCTCCCACCGTAAGCCAGATATGTCAATCGCTCTCGTCGCAGGCTATCGCCGCAACCCGCGCTCCCGCAACCCAGAGAGACTCTTTCTAGGAAACCAGCCACGTATATTTTATCACTGTACTTACAATTAAATATTAGCACCCAGACTCAATCGGATGACCTTCGACAATGAGCGAAGTACTGGAAATATCCCCTCCTGACGACTGTGGCTTCTTATAGCTGCACAAAATTTTCCAACGTAAATAAATCTTTCATCCCCCCTTATGGCTATCCCAATTTTCCACGTTAAATCCATACCTTCCTTACGACAGGACATAGTCATTTTCTTTGCACACGTCGGAACACTGACCATAGTACACATACTTTGTAAGCCTGCTGATCGCAGTGAATCTATCACATATCCCCTACTAAGTATAATACGAGGGTTATTCCAAAAGTAAGGTCCGATCGGTCGCGAAATGGAAACGACTATGAAAATCCGATAAAGTTTGCACAGATGTGTTGGGTAGTGTCTCTAGTATAACCCCAGTGACCATCACGTCGCTCTTCCCATTTCTGAGCTCGCAGTGAGTGCGTAAAGATGTCTAGAAAATAGTGTCTGCCGCCAAGTACGAGGGCCTGGTGAGAAATTTCGCCTGAAGCTATGCAGCCAACATTACATAACTGTCGTGCTGTTTCGTCTTCACGACAATTCTCAGCCGCATTCTGCAGGGGCAATGAAGATGCTCCTGCATCGTTTTCAAATGGAAATGTTAGATTACCCACAATACAGTCCGCAATTGTCTCCCCCTGAGTTTCATCTCTGGTCACATGAACCGCTGTCTTTGAAGACAACATTTTGACACAGACAACGAGGTGTAGGCCAGCGTGGAGAATTGGCGGAAAGCACTGGCGGCTGCCTTCTATGATGAGGCTATTGAAAAGTTGGTACAACGCCATGACAAAAGTCTAAGTCAGAACGGCGACTACGTAGAGAAGTAGCTGAAAGGTGTAGCTAATTGTTACAAGTAAAACATTTCTGATGTTCACTGTGGTTTCAATTTGGCAATCAATCGGACCTTACTTTTGGAATAACCCTCGTACTTCACCAATAACTGTATGCTGATGATACCAAACAATATTGAGCGAAAATCCGCGATTGATTGACATGCCTCATTTGTTTTTCTTGTGAGTAGTACCAGTGTGTCTTAGGAACACAGATATAATCGTCTAATAAGCGACCAGCTATTAAGAAAACACGACTGCAACAGCTATGTTACTCTCACAAGCGGTCTTGGTTCTACCAGCACACACAAGAATTGCTAACGATTTCCATGTTAAAAACTATACATGCTTTATAAACCGAGGTATGGTATTACTTCCAAATGAAGTGTTCTTCCACACAAATACCAAGAAGATGAATACAGATGGTGTTCACTCCAGTATGCATTAACAGATTGAAAGCACGGGGTGCACGTCGCCAGCAATGTAAGCTCGTAACAAAATCACCGAATTCGGAAAGTGATTCAGCAATGTAACATGGTATGCAGCTGGTATTTGCAACTCCCTCACGCCGCCACTAGATATTTCTCGAGTATTTGTAACATGTTCTTTCCTGATGCCACGTCAGTGTTTCTGCAATATATTCAGTCAGTAGATGGTGTGCTATGCGACAATCATTTTAAAAAAATGCAACGCCAGATTGAGGTCATAAGAAATGTTCACTGGCCTTTCAGATATATAATGTTACGATTTCTGGTAGAAATTCTGTCCGCGATTTGGAATCAAATCTTTCCATTCAACCACATACCTACGTTGGATCCTTTTTAATAATTATAGCCACTAGTGAATGATATTCGTGGCTCTCTCATATCTCAAAACATATCACCTTTCTCGAACCTACCTGCTACACTAAAACATGATGTTAGACAGTCCCTATGCATCTTGTGACTGTTCCTCAGTCTCTGCCCAATCATCCCTGCAGCTTTGTGCATGTGATAGTTCCAGTTTAAGGCGGAACAGAGCAGGAGTCTGAGAGCGCCTTATCTATCACCTTCTGCAACCCGTGTAGCAACGAATTTGAGCTGAGTTAATGCGAAATCACCCTGTTTTGATCACTCAGTGGAAATGTGAACATGTTGTCGTACCTCTGCCAACTGTGTACAATGTGTAGGGCCAGCTCCAAATGAATCTTTCTCCTGCAACACGAAGTAGTAGTAGAAAAAGACAGTATGGGAAATAGGAGAAGGACGAGGATTTTGCTCGTGCATTGCGGTACATTACCAAACTACATACAGGTACTGCAGTCTGAAGCAGATCTGCATCTCTCGTGATCCATTCAGGTCTGTCACCCAAACATTCCCTCTATCATCGTTATTTTCTACCAACCAACAGAGAATAAAAAACTACGAAATATAAAAACTCCACTAACGTTACCTGGTAAAGAACTCGACAAGATATTACTGTGTTCCTGTCTTATCGAAAACACATACCGTCTGTGCTGACCCCATTAAATATACAGGTATCGATCCACTCAGTGATCGAAGTAACCTGCACAGACCAGTGTAAAGTGCCATCGTCTGTACTGCAGGAGGACCATACCCCATAGACAAACAGTCACAAGAGAGGGTCCCTGTGCAATTGTTTGAGAGATTTTTTTCTGCTGTAACACGTCCAAGCATTGTATGACTACAGTTTTGTAAACCGCCATACATTTTGCTTTTCCTACCACGATTTCGATGTCTGTGTCAGACTGATATAAACACATCTCTATCCACTGGGTATGACTGAAAGCTCGACATCGCATGGTGTAAATTACGCTGCTGCTCCCATGACACACACACACACACACACACACACACACACACACACACACACACAGGACGATTTTAAATAAAAGACAATATCCCACAGACTATTATTCGCAATAGAGAGACCCTGTTTTGTTGTTTGATACATTGTTTTTATGCTATAACACGCTCTGTACACCGCCATACATTTTGTCTTTTCCGCCAAGATTAGAGCTCCACGTCGGGTTCTAAATTGACATTAACACGTTTCGGTCCATTGGCTCTTAGAGGAAATTGGACATCACATGGTGTAAATCATGCTACTGCTGCTTCCACAACACACACACTGGATTACTGAAATAAAACACAGTCACAGCATAAGGAAACTGGAGGAGTTTGAGATGATGTCGAGCGTTTCCAAACAGCTGCCTGAAGGTGATTGACGACCTTTACATTTGAACTCATCTTTCACAGTGACGGAATAGCTGATGGCTTGGTGTTCCATTTAAGTTTCCTCATATTGCGATCATGTACGCAATCACTGTTTCGGTGTTAGCCATCTGCAGATGATGTTTCCACTCCACCAAATCTCTGTTTCCACCTCAGACAAGTGATGTCAGTCAATCATACGTCGTAATCAACAGCGTACCAGTGGACGGATACGATGGAAAAGACACCGTCGATGTACTGTAATAAGCATCACAGTTGATAGTGCGATGAATTTTAGCAATTTTACCAGTTTTTTTCCATAGTTTCAACGCCTACTAGTAACATGTCAGATGCTTCCCAGCTTCTGTATCAACACTTAACCAACCCCCACTACTTTGCGAATACCATATACAAGATTTCAGATGTAGATAGATGACTGTGCAGTACGTCGATTCATATATATACCGAAGTATGGCAGACAGCGTCCTATATATCTCTAGCACTACGTTCATAGGCCGTAATTTATGATATTTCCCTATGTGAGTGGGAGTCACAGAACATTTTTGGGTTCTTAAGACAAAGTTAAAGATTGAAAGATATCCCCTCATTATCGTTGACCAACCTTCCCTGCATCACTGTCACCAGTTTAATCTGCATTGCCAATGCCAATAAAATTCACCAACAGCCTCATACTTTAAGATATTATTTTATTCTGAACGCAACCAGTTTTGGTATTTCAATACGTCATTTTCAGACCCCATACGCTTCTATCCAAATAAACTAACTTTTCATATAGCGCGTTTGCTGTCATATCATCGTATGAAGCAATTGTGTAACGATTGGAATTCATGACAACCAGTGATTTATTGCGGTATACGACAAGTTCGTTTATTTGGATAGAAGCGTATGGGGACTGAAAAGGGTGTAATGAAATGCCAAAACTGGTTGATTTCAGAATAAAATAAAATAATATCTTGAAGTATACAGTTGTTGGTGAATTTTATTGACATTGACAATTACTTGCCAGCCAATGTCCCCTGACCATGGTGAACCAACAGAGAATTTAATCTGCAACTGACGAGAACTAGACTGATACATTCCATGTCTCATGAAGGGGTAGAGCGAGCCAAGTCCATAACTATTGTTCTGCACGAACCTTACTCACGGCACCCATCCAAGAGCACGAAATCTCTCCAGATGCGCGCATAGGTTAGCGACCCTTATCAGTGTACAGTAGATATGAAAGTGTTGTGATGATATAGCAGATGGTTAAGAAGAACAACCAGGTTTTTTTTACGCATGATGGAGCACCAGATGGACGGAGTTAGAAGCATTTTACGTAAATCGACTGTGCTATCTCTAGGTCCTTCCGCTGCATAAGTCGAACATGCGCCAGAACAAATGGACGTGGTCAGCTCATAGCGGGCTCCGCCTCTGCGGCGGCTATTCCGCGCAGCAGCTCTCGCACAGCAAGGGCGCCACCGCTACGCCACGTGCAGACAGTGGCCAATAGCTGCTCCCTCCGGTTTCGTATATAGGGACCCGCTCCGCCCTAGTCCATCCTCGGCGGTAATTCGGAAGGATACCACCCTTCGATTGTGCCATTCCAGCACTAATCGAAGCGTTAGGGTTTCAGGTGCAAGCCAGCCAGCCAGCCGAGCAGTAGCGGTCCAGCCGAGCAGCAGCAGCAGCAGCAGCAGCGGTCCCGGCCAGCAGCAGCGGTCCAGCCAGCCAGCCCTCCAGCAGCAGCAGCAGCGGCCCCAGCCCCGTCTGCAGCAGCAGCAGCGGCTGCGGCGTTCCTGCCAGCCGTTGCCAGCGCCAGCAGCGTGGGACTCTGGTCTTCGTCTGTCTTCGTCCATCTTCGTCCATCCCCAGTTTTTTCATCTCCTTTTCCTCCTGTGCTGTTGTCGTTCATCCCTGTCGTCATGTCAGCCCCCACCACCACTGCCACTACTACCACCACTGCCATTGTGTACACTTCGCCCTCTGCCGCCACTACCACCATTACAAGGTGTGCCCAGGCACCCTCCTCTTTTCATCCCTCCTCTTCTCACTCTCCCTTCGTCCTCGCTCTTTGTCACCTCCTCTCCAGCTTCTTCCTCCCACTCCTTTCCCTCTGATCCTTTCCCCCCACTCCCCCAGCCTGTCACTGCAGCTCCAGCTAGGGTGGTGGACAGTCGAGCCACTGCCGATGCCCAGCTCTCCCCATCGCCTTCGCCGTCACCGCCACCACTGTCGCCATCGCCGTCGCCTTCACCGTCACCATCTCCGGCGCCGACTACTGCGTCCACGTTGGGACCTGCCACTTCCCGTCCCTCATGTCACCACCCACCCTTCTGCCGCCGTTAAACGCCCTAGTGGCACCACCACCTCCTCCGCTCCCAAAAAGGCCCCACCCCGTCCTCCTTCCCCCTCCCCTAGGATGCCATGGATGTCTCCCCGCCTGGCCCTGCTCCCTCCGCCTCCTCCTCCTCCTCCTCCCCCATCTTTATACAAATACCTTCTCTCCCATCCCAATCCTTCCCTTCTCGAGGCCTGGAACCTCTCCCTCCCCCTCCGCCAACACTTCCCTGGTGCCCCCATCTCACTCCTCACTCCCAGATGGGATTCGGTTCTCATCTCCTCCCCCAGCCCCACCCTCCATACTGACATCCTCTCCCGCCTCCCCATCACCCGGTTTGGCCCCAATGCCTCCCTCATCCCTGCTCCTTCTCCGTCTCCTACCCGCCAACCCCAACCCCCACGTCAGCTGCCGACCCTCACCACCATGATCACTTGGCTTAGTCCGACGATCATGGAGGAGGAGGTGTTGGCGGAGCTCAAGACGCGTCCCTCGCTGGAGGTGCGGGCGGTCCGCCGCATTTTCAACTCCGCCGGCCCCACCCGCCTTATGCGGGTTTTCTCCGAGGACGCCCCCTCCATAGACTGTCTCCTGAAGGAGAGTGCCCTCCTCTTCAACCAGCACTATAAGGTCGACCCCTCCCGTTCGCCTCCTCAATCCCTGCGCTGCCAGAGGTGTCTGAGCTATAACGCGCACCCAACAGCCAAGTGCTGCAAGGCCCCCACCTGCCGCATTGTAGCCAAGCACACTTTCTGCGGCAGTGCCCTAACCTTCAGTCCCCTCCCTCCTGTAATACCTGCAATCTCCCCCATCCCACCTACTCCCAAAAGTTTAAAGCCCCACCCCCTCCAACCTTTCCTGAACTCACCATCGCTGTCCATCCTCTGGATGCCCCCACCCACCCTGGCAATTCCCTTCCCCCCCCCCCCGCCCCCCCACCGCTGAGGACATCATCAGGTTCCTCACCATTGTCCTGTAAAACGTCCACCCTTTCCAGTCCCTCACACCCTCCAACAGGTCTCCCTCGCTGCCCGTTCCGTCTTCCACCTAAAAATGTATGCCACCTACTCCCACAACCAGGCCCATTTCACCTTCTCCCATCTCAACACCCTCGTCTAAATCCCTGTCATGGCGCGACAGCACCGTATCCTGTTCAACAACATCCGTTCCCTTCCTGCCAACAAGAACCTCTTCATGAACACCCTTGCCACCCCCCACGTGGATGCCTTCTTTCTCAATGAAACCTTCCTCCAACCCCACCACACCATCCACACTTTGCCCTACCTTCTCCACCGCTCCGATAATCCCCTCCCGATTGCGCGTGGCGGAGTTGCCATTGGCCACCACTGCCAGGTCCCAGTTTGGCTCCAACCTCTCCTTCCCGACCCCACCGAACACCTGATCCTTAGTCTCTTCTTCCCCGGCCTTACCGTCACCTGCGCCACCATCTATGTCTGCCCTAACGCCTCTATTCCTTTCGACTTCCTCTCCCACATTGATCGTACCTTCTCCTCCTACGTGATCACCGCCGACCTCAACATCCATAGTCGCTCCGCCACCCAGTTATGGCGGTGGCATCGGTTCCTCTCCACCCTCCAAGGCAACCTCATCCCCATTCCGCAGCACACCCGCCCCGAATCCAACTCCCGATATCATCCTCTCCTCCCCCAACCTCCTTGGCCGCATAGTGGTGGATGTCCTGGACCCCATTGGTAGCGACCATCTCCCTATCCTCCTCAACATTTCAGATGGTCCTCATCCCCGTCCTGACCCTCGTAATGACCCTCCCGCGAAGTACGTCCATGACTATTCCTGTGCCGACTGGAATGCCTACCAGGATACACTCTCCACCCGGGTCGAAGGCCACCCCTTCACCTACCACCACCCTGACGATGTTACCCATGCTGCCTCCTTTCTCCAGCAGACCTTGTCTGAGACCGTGGAGGCCCACATCCCTACTGTCGCCATCCACCCCCACCGTCCTACCTTACCCCCACAGGCCATCCTCCTCCTCCATGAATCCCGTTGTCTCTACCGTGCATTTCTCCACACGTGTGACCCGGACACATTACGACGCCACCGGCAACTCCAGCGACACATCTGAAACTTGCTCGCAGCCAAGAAACGCCGGGACTGGCGACAGACATGCACCCGTTTAAATGCTACCCTACCTATAAACTCGTCCAAGTACCGGTCAGCCTTCTGTCGTCTTACCGGAACTTAACCCTCCCCCTACTATCCTCTTCTCCATGATGATCACCCCTTTCCTGACACCGTTAGTAAGGCCAATCACTTTGCCTCCTACCTTTCCAATGTCTTCTCCATCCCCGACGATCCCCAGCACGATTACTCCCTCTTCCCGGATGTCCGCGGTCGAATTGATACCTCTGTCCCTCCCCTCGCACCTGGTTTCCAGTACTTGGACAACATTGCACACACGGAACTCAATGCCCCTATCACTACACAGGATCTCATTGCTACACTTCGCACAAAACACAACACCGTTCCTGGTCACGATCGTGTCACCTACTGCCACCTTCGTGAAGCTCCTGTCTCTTTCCTCTCCACCCTGGCGAGGCTCTACAATGTAGTCCTGTCCACCGGCTACTACCCCTACCTGTGGAAAACCTCCCGTATCGTGATGTTCCTTAAACCTGGTAAACTGCCGTCCGCCGTCTTTTCCTATCGTCCCATCAGCCTTACCTCAGTCTTCACCAAGGTCCTGGAGTCCATCCTCACCCAACGCATCCACCACCATCTCTGCCAGCACCGCCTCATTCCCGTTACCCAGTGTGGCTTTCGATCGTCCTGCTCTTCCGATGACCTTCTCCTCCACCTCACTCATCTCCTTTCCGAACAGCTAAATTCCTGTCGCTCCGCAATCTTCCTCTCCTTGGACCTCGAACGTGCGTATGACCGCGTATGGCATTCCAGTCTCCTCTTCAAGCTCCAAACCTTCGCCCTGCCCATTAACTAAGTTCGTCTGATCGGCTCCTTTCTCTCCCACCGTCCTTCCTACGTCACCATCCATAACATGGAGTCCTACACCTTTTTTCCCTCCGCCGGTGTGCCCCAAGGTTCCGTCCTCTCCCCCCATCTGTACCTTTTGTATACGGCGGACATGCCGACGCCATCACCCCCCGTCCACCTTCTCCAGTTTGCCGATGACACCGCCTTCCTTGCCCTCGCCCCAACCCTGCAGCGTTCCCAACACCTTCTCCAATCCCATCTTGACCGGTTCACCACTTGGTGCAACCTGTGGTTGCTCAAGGTCAATCCCTCCTAAACCCAGGCGATCATTGTAGGCAAAACCACCCCTTCCTTCCGCCTCCTTGTTTTGTATCTCACCATCTATGGCTGTCCTATCGCCCTCACCCCCACCCTTAAGTACCTTGGCGTCACCCTCGTCCGTCGCCTCTCCTGGACCCCCCATCTCCGGACAATCCAAGCCAAGGCATGCTCCCGACTCCATTCTCATCAAGCTCCTTTCCGGCCGTACGTGGGGTCTGGACCCCTCCACTATACTCCACACCTATAAATCCCTCATCCGCCCTATCCTCTGTTACGCCCATCCTGCCTGGATCTCCGCCCCCTCCCCCCTACCTTTTACAAATCCCTTCAGATCCTTGAATGCCATGCTCTCCGCCTCGCCTATCGCATCCATCTCTCCTCCTCCACGCAGATCCTGTACGACCTCATTCTGTTCCCCCACCTCCTCCTTTTCCTTGAACAGATACGGATCCTGCACACCTCCCAAAAACTCGATCCTCCTCACCCGCTTGTCTCCCCCATCCTCTCCCACCCCGCCTGCTGCTGCACCTGTATTCCCACGTCCCACCCGGTCTCCATCTCTCCACCCTCCTTACCCTCTCCCAACGTGGCTTCCGCCAGCTCCCTCTCCCTGATGATGCCCTCCTCCCCTCCATCTACCCCTCCTACCAACTTTGATCCTCCCTCCCTCTTCCTGTGTTTGCTCCTTTGGGCACTCTCCCTCTTCCCACCCTCCTCCATTTCTCCCCACTCCTCCCCCAGGTTTCCCCTCCCCTGTCCCTCTACTCCTCCCCCCATCTCCCCAGCCATTCGCATCTTTGTTCTCTCCTCTCACCCCCTCACCCTTCTTCCCCTCTTGTCAGGTCCCTGGACTCGCACACACTACGTGGACATTCGCGCGCCGGAGATCATCGCCATCAGTGTCTCGTGTGGTCCGTCGTGTTTAGTGTTCAGTGTTCACCGTCGCACTCCATTGTTCACCTGTGCCATCGCCATCTTCAGTGTTTGTGCGTCATGTCAACAGTTTGTAGTGTGGATTATCGTCGAGTGTGAACGGCTCCGTGTTTGTCTTTATGTGTTTACTGTTTTATTACCCACCGTTATGTCACTTATTTGTATTCTTTCTGTTGTTTATTTATCTATTCTATGGCTGAAGAGCGGCGTAACATGCTGCTGACAGCCTGCCTGTTTGTACGGGTTTGAAAATAACAATACAGAAAAAAAAAACCCTAGTCCAGTCAGTCTGGTACTCGCTCTGGATTGCGTTTCTATCTCGGCGGTACTGCGTTCTGGTCGTTGCTCGTTGTTGACATTTGCCTGGCTCTGGTTCCGAGTGGATTTACTGTTGGTGTTTGGTGTTGTGGTTTCCACAAGCCTCCGTTGTTTATCTTTCCTTGTTGTGCCGGTCGTGGTCGGTTGTTGTCAGTTGTCGTTGGTCTCTCGTCCGACTCGTCCTTGTGTTTACCCGGTGGTGCGTTCTCCAACGCCGGCGGCTTCCCCGCCTGGCGGCTCCGATCCGCAGCCCAAGGCGTTCCCGCAGTTGGTTTTGGTTACTACACTATCAATTCTAAAGTATTGTTCTAGTGTCTGGGGTCAGTACCAAGAAGGTATTGGTAAGAATCCTAAGGCTACAATGTTCTGCTCTTAAAACATGCTATAATGTTAGAGTGGTGTGGTTTGCAATCTATTAGTCATGTGGAATGCAACGCTGTTAATATGCCACTGTAAGAAATATATTTCCAGCGCATGAAATACATACTCTTCGCAAGTTTCTCTGCGATAAACAATGATGACAAAATGTAAAATGTAAAAACTACTTCATTAAAACATCGATTTTTTGTGATAAATGCACAATATAGCTTTCCAGAGGTATATAGCGCTCACTGTTCACATCTGATCACAGTTTAGAAATTATACTATGCTCATATCAATCCTATAAAATGATTGTTAGTAAAGGAGAGTGTCTCTTACAAGGAAAGAGACAAGAGCATAAATTACACGTCATGCTGCCACTAACTTAGTAAACAGGACATCTGTCAAGCAGATGCACACAGGGGAATTGCAGTACCTCATAAACACCTATGGCTAATTTGGAATCACCATAGTCATGAAACTGAAGACGCGATTTTATTCCCAAGACGCTGTAGGGGAATGGAGTATGTTGCATAAATCTTCGTCCATCTAGAGTAAAGTGCTGAAACAGGATCGACATGTTTCATCATCATCATTACACATGAAATGGAAGTCCTCTGATGACTGAAAGGTTTGCTGTTTACGATCGCAAGTACATAGTGCTAGAACTCCGTCTCAACCGATCACTCCATCCACATCCTGTCACCCATTAACACAGATGCAAGGAAGTTTAGAGGCAGATGGTTCTCTTTTTTCCTGTAACGCAACAAAGCCAGCAGCCAACTTACGTGTATCACTATTACCTCAATATGCATACAGTAGAATGTTACCTTGACGAAAAATGACTGTTTTCCTGTTTCCCGATGCTTCCATGTCAACGTTTTCTCGTATTCCTCTTTGTGTCACATATTCGTTCCTATGTACAAGAATTGTTCTGCACCAAGCAGAAGACACGCAAATACTCCCTCAATATCCCCACCTTTCGAGGACAAAAGGAGAGTGCTGACAGAGTCAGGTATGTCTGAGTGATGGCATAACACCACTGCTTCTGTTACTGACATCTTTCAGGCTTGGCAGCTAAGGCAGTGGCAGCTGAGGAACAGCTGATGTCTCGATCAGTGTGGCGGCCATGACCCACTGGAGGAGTGCTGTGGCTGGCACGTTATGTGCAACGGCCTTGCAACTGCGGCACCCCTGTGTCTCGTATCTCAGGGCTTCCTGCCGTGACGCTAGGCTGAACTGTGGACGCCATACAGCACTCTGGATGGTGCCCCAAGTATCACAGCCCGATGATGGTAGTACTGTGATACTAACACAAGAACATTTCAGTAGAAAAGCGGCTAGGTATATATACATTCACAGGCTGCACTTGCTTGGGTTTTGATATGTCTTGCGGCATGCATACTAAACACTTCCGTGGTTGCTGGTGTGGAAAGGCTTCTGCCTTTTTCCACTTAGGTGCTGCTGTGTCAACTATTTCCATATGTTGCTTGGCTGACTCACCTCACAACATAAAGAGGCTGTGTTGTGTTTTGTAAGGCATAACACCATGCTCATTTGCAGCTGGCTCAGCATTAATCTGCTTTTATATTAATATATATTAATGACTTGCTATTCTATATTCACGAAGAAGCAAAGCTGGTACTTTTTGCCGCTGATTCAAGTATAGCTATCACACCCAACAGACAAGAAATAACTGGTGAAATTGTAAACGATGTTTTTCAGAAAATCATTAAGTGGTTCTCTGCAAATGGGCTCTCATTAAATGGTTCAAATGGCTCTGAGCACTATGGGACTTGACATCTGTGGTCATCAGTCCCCTAGAACTTAGAACTACTTAAACCTAACACACATCCATGCCCGAGGCAGGATTCGAACCTGCAACCGTAGCAGTTGCGCTGTTCCGGACTGAGCGCCTAGAACCGCTAGACCACCGCGGCCGGCCGGCTCTCATTAAACTTTGACAAAACACAGTACATACAGTTCCACACAGTACATGGAATGACACCATTAATAAATATAGACTTCAATCAGAAATCGGTAGCTAAGGTAGAATATTCAAAATTTCTAGGTGTATGCATTTATGAGGGGTTGCACTGGAACAAACACACTGGGGATCTGCTGAAACGTTAGAGTTCAGCTACTTATGCTATTAGGTTCATTGCAAAATTTGGCGATATACATCTCAGTAAAATAGCTCACCAAGCCTATTTTCATTCTCTGCTTTCGTATGGCACCGTATTCTGGGGTAACTCATCACTGAGTAAAAGAGCGTTCATTGCACAAAAGCGAGTAATCAGAATAATTGCTGGAGCTCATCCAAGATCATCCTGCAGACACTTATTTAAAGAGCTAGAGATCTTCACTGCAGCCTTTCGTTTGTTATTAACAATCCGGACGAATTCAAAAGTAGTAGCTGTGTAAATGGCTACAACACTAGGAGAAAGAATGATCTTCACTACTCGAGGTTACATCTAACTTTGTCTCAGAAGGGGGTAAATTATGCTGCCACAAAAGTCTTTGGTCACCTAATAGCATCAAAAGTCTGACAGACAGCCATATAGCATTTAAAAGGAAATTAAAATAATTTCTTAATGGGATCTCCTTCTATTCATTAGATGAATTTTTGGATATAGCAAGTGAGTAATTTCCCCAACCCCCACAATAAAATAAAATAAAATAAAAATATTAAGTGTTATGTAATATTTTGTGTAATGTAATATCTTGAATAGACACCTTTTATTTACCTGACACGTTCCACATCATTAAGAAGTGTCATATTCATGATCTATGGAACAAGTACTAATCTAATCGAATCTAATCTTCCTCCTTTGTGAGTTTCTGACCATATATGGTCGCTGCACTACAGTAGAAGAGCACACATGGGCACATGACTGATTAAGCTAATTTTTTTATTGTGCACAGACTTGCATGAATAAATCAGTTGATATTTGTACTCTGTTATTAATTGTAATCTTCTTGCATCATTGCAGTTGTAGCTGCCACCAAATAATACCTCATGAGTGACAGTGACATCACTATCTTAATATTGATAAAAAGGAGTGTACTGATAAGACAGGGTGTAATGGTTACAAGTACAGATATTTTTCTATGTGGTACCTCGACATGTACACACATAACTGTATTGATTGTTTTCCATCTGTGATGAACAGTCTTCCTGCAAACACATCACAAAATTTATAACCTGACATTTTCTGCATGATCATAATTGCACCACTAAGTAGGCTATGCCCGACCTGCTGTCCAGCGGGAAATAAGCTTTAATGGCATACTCTTTCCACACATTCTTGCAGGTACTAATCAACCTAAAAAGATACTCCTTGTAATTACCATAATTGATAGTATGCAAACGATGTAAATACTGATGAAAAAGGGGCATTCAATAAGTGAGTCTGCACATTGTTTGCTGAAAGAAGGTTGGTTTTATTCAGGATTCCAATACACCATATTATTCCCCACTCTTTTGGCCACAAAATACTATTTTTCAACATAATCTACATAGAATACTATAGCCTTATGCTATCTTACTGGAAGGGTATGTATGCCTGCATGGTACCTCTCTACTGGTCGACATCATGCTGCATCAGTAACCTCCCCTCATCCACATACCGCTTGCCACAGAGTGCATCTTTCATTGGACCAAATAGATGGAAGTCAGAACATGTGAGATCCAAGCTGTTGGATGGATGGGGAAGAACAGTCCAATGAAGTTTTGTGAGCTTCTCTCAGGTGTGCAGACTTGTGTGAGGCCTCACATTAACATGGAGAAGGAGAAGTCCATTTGCATTTTTTTAGCAACAAACATGCTGAAGCCATTTCTTCAGTTTCCTGAGGGTAGTGCAATACAATTCAGGGTTGATTGTTGCTCTGTGATGGAGGACATCAAACAGAATATCACCTTCAGAGTCCAAAAAGACAGCCGCATTGACTTTACTAGTTGAGGGGGCAGCTTTGAACTTTTTCATTGAGATGAGTAGGTGTGGTTCCACTACACGGATTGACATTTTGTTTCCAGTTCAAAGTGATGTACCTATGTTTCATCGCCTGTGACGATGTTCGACAAAAATTGACACAAGCAGCCTCATAACATGCTAGCAATTCCGCACAGATGCTCCTTCATTGCTCTTTGTGGGCTTCTGTTAGGCATCAAGGAATGCTGTGGGCAAACACCTTTGAATATCCCAACTAATGGACGCCTGCATCAGCTCTACCTACAGAGATGTCCAGTTGTGCAACGACATGTTTAATTGTGATCCATTGATCACCTCAAATGAGAGTGTCCACGCATTTCAAACATTGTAGGAGTGACAGCTGTGTTCAGCTGGCGAGAACAGAGGAGACTAGACAGGTTTGCGCCACATTTTTGCAATGATGACAGAGGCCTTGCCCAATGACTCATCTTACTTACCAAAGGACCATTTGTGTGCCCTTAATGAGTGCATGACACAAAGTTTTACGTCTCGCCTGGGCTAGTCAACACCAACATTATACTGTTGATGACTGGAAACATGCTGCCTGGTTGGACGAGTCTTTTCTCAAATTGTATCAAGTGGATGGATGTGTACAGGTATGGAGGCAACCTCATGGACCCTGCACATCAGCAGGGGACTGCACAAGCTGGAGGAGGTTTTGTAATGGAGTGAAGAATGGGCAGTTGTAATGAACAAATTACTTTGGTTCTACAGTGTATAATCAAGAGCTTCTATAAATTCATATAATTGTTCAGGTAAAACACCATCCTCAAGGTCTAATAGATATGCAATGTCATCAGTTAAAGCGCTCATTTAATTGGAAATATTTTATATGAAATCTGACTTTCCTTTCATTACTTTTGCTAGTCATGTCTATCACAAAAAAATCTAAACTGATCATTCCAACATATACTACACTTTTCTTTTAAATCATCAAACTTTAACTCATCACCAACAAACTCATGATATATGATTTAAATTTGTGTCATCCTATCAGAAAATAATTAAAAAATTTAGATTGTCTGTCATTAATTTTTAGGTATTTTAGAACGTGTATGAGCTAAATGAAAACAATCTTTTCCTTTATGTTTTCCCCCACTAAAATATTCTCTAACTACATCTTTATTTTAAAGAATAAATTCATTGATTACTATTAGTGAATTTTCTAGCCATTGATCTACTGTTATTCATCTTTTTCATCATTTTTCTCAGTAAAAGTAGTAATTTTCTCATTATTTTTATCTTAAACTTTTTTACAGATTTTTTATAAATTATTGATATTTTGGCTGATTTAACTTTGATGATATTTTATTTGTAGATTTCCAAAAAAGCCTAAGGTAGTATACACTGACAGATACTTCCAAATACATATAATGAGAGAATTTGAAATACCATCAAAGCTATTCAGATTTATTAAAATCTGTACAGATGATATTTTATCTTGTATCAAGACACCTGTAGAAGAAAGAGAAAATTTTTATAAACTTCCTTCACTATGGTGCAAATTTTGTGATTAACATTTAACAATGCCACTATGGCTGCAGTACATAAGGACATGTTTTTAGAGAACAGCTCTGAAGATTGTCATTATTGACCAAAACCGGTAACTTGATGACAATAATTTGAGTTATTTAGCTCGTCTTAGAGAACATTGATAGAGAATTTAGTAAAACTAATCCTCAAGGGATGCAAATGCACGAGTTGAACATTACTAGACTTACCTACAGAGATGATATAGTATTAAGAAGTAGTTCCAAAATAGAATTAGTCAAAATGATGCAAAATTAAAATATAATTGCTGAGAAAGCAGGATTACATGTTAATGAAAAAAAGACAGAATATCATAAGTAAGAAGAACCAAAGTGATGCACCTTTGGCAGTAGATGTATTCACTTTCAAAGCAATTGACCACTTGAACTACTTAGGGAGTCTGTTTAGTAACAATAATGGAATGGATATAGAAGTAGATGCCCGTCTAGCAACAGTGAACAAAACACTCTTTAGTTGTATCAAAATCTTACAGAAAAGATCACTTAGCACTAACTTCAAAATCCACTTGCATCAGTCGATCATTACACCAGTAACATCACACAGGTGTGAAGCATTAATACTTAGAAAGAAAGGTCTTCCGTTAATATTCGAAAGAAAGATACTAAGAAAATTTTTGGTCCAAGATATGATGAAGATAACATTGAATGGAAGATAAGAAAAAAATGAAGAATTAAGAGAGCTGTACAAACACCATAACACCATAGGTGTGCTAAAGAAGAGAAGGTTGAACTGGGCAGACCATATAGCAAGAATGACAGAAAACAGAGTACCTAAAATAGCATTTGAAAGAACAATATATGGAATGAGAGGAAGAGGAAGACCCTTAAGTTGCTGGAGAGATAACATCCGGAAGGACACAACTAGGATGAATATGAACACTGAATGGCCAAACAAAGCACTCAACAGAAGGAAATGGAAGAGGCTTGTAGAGCAAGCGTATGGTCGATATGATCCTTGCCACTTGTAAATAAAATAAATCAACTTTTGTAAGAAACATACAACTGATTTATCTTACTCTATTTCAACCATCCTAGACCTAGCAAATAATTATCAATCATGAATGTTGTTCAAACTTCCTAGTAGATTAAAACTGTGTGCCAGACCGAGACTCGAACTCGAGCTTTAATTCCGCCAGTACCTCGTCTCCTACCTTCCAAGGAGAGCTTCTGCGAAGTTTGGTAGGTAGGAGACGAGGTACTGGCGAAAGTAAAGCTGTGAGGATGGGGCGTGAGTCGTGCTTGGGTAACTCAGTAGGAAGAGCACTTGCCTGCAATAGGCAAAGGTCCTGAGTTCGAGTCTTGGTCAGGCACACAGTTTTAATTTGCCAGGAAGTTTCATGTCAGCGCACACTCCACTGCAAAGTGAAAAACTCATTCTGAAAACATCCCCCAGACTGTGGCTAAGCCATGTCTCTGTAATATCCTTTCTTTCAGGAAATGTGTGCTAAAGTGTTACTGGAAAACAGAAAATATGAGTTCATTTCGCAAACATTGGAGAATTGAACAACACCACCGACAAGAGTAACAATTACAAGAATCAGAGATAAATCGAAGGAACGGTGCAGTAATCCAGGTATACACACGATCCCTGAAGTAATCTGTGAGGTACTGCTCTCATGAGGCTGGGATCTGCAGAAGCAGTGTTCATAGAATTTTGCGGTCTCAGAATTTTAAGCCTTATATTTCAAGACTTCTTCATGCTCTTAACGAGGATAGGTGAAGCGAATTTTGTGAGTGGTTTACTAACAGATGTGAGGAAGAGCAACATTTCCAAGATCGAATTCTTTGGTCAGATGAAGGTACATTTAAACTTGATGGAACAATTAACTGCCATAATTGCATGTACTCGGCCAGGGAGAATCCATACATAAATGAGCAAAGGCATGTTAATCTACCAGGAGTAACTGTCTGGTGTGGTCTGTCTTCTAGAAGGTTAATCGGGCCATACTTCTTTGACAACACTGTCACGGGTGACTCATACTTGGAAATGATAACTCCTGATTTTAGCGGTGTGTTTGGAAATGAAGATTATTACTGTCAACGGGATGGTGCGCCGCCTCCCTTTCACCTGGATGTGAGGACATTTGTCAATCATACATTCCCTGCCAGATGGATAGGACGAAGAAGGTGTGTGGATATCCTGCTCGATCTCCAAATTTAACTCCTCTAGGCTTCTTTCTGTGGGATACTCTCAAAACACAGTTTACGCTGGGAGATCACACACACTAGATGATCGTCCACAGCTCGTGGTCGTGCGGTAGCGTTCTCGCTTCCCACGCCTGGGTTCCCGGATTCGATTCCCAGCGGGGTCAGGGATTTTCTCTGCCTGGTGATGACTGGGTGTTGTGTGCTGTCCTTAGGTTAGTTAGGTTCAAGTAGTTCTAAGTTCCAGGGGACTGATGACCATGGATGTTAAGTCCCATAGTGCACAGAGCCATTTGAACCATTTTTGAACACTAGATTATCTTAGAGAGCAAATTGGGCAAGTCTCTGATGCTATTCCGTTGGAAACAGTAAAGTTGGCATGTCACTCAGTCACTAAGTCGCTGTCGACAGTGTATTGCGATGGACAGACACCAGTTTGAACATTTACCATCTTAAGTCGGACCATGAGGCACGTAACACCACTAAAATTGTATTTCCAATCCCTTTCATTAAAGAGATTTCTAGTTTCAAAGAGTGTATACATTATTTTGGGACACCCTGTAGTTTGAAAAGCTTGAAAAAATTTATTCATTCAAAAAATGATCGTGTGACATTGTCGGCTGGGAGAACCCATCTGGGGAAGTGTGGCCACTGGGTCAAAAGTCTTTTTCAGGTGATGCCACATTGGGATACTTGCATGTCGGTTATGACGAAATGGTGATGAGGACAGCACAACATCTAGTCCACTAGCAGAGAAAATCTCCAACCCAGCTGGGAATCAAACCTGGGAATACTCCATGGTAGGTAAGCAAGTAACCACTCATCGAAGCATGTGGACCACTCATTAAAACAAACCCTAATATACACATTACAGCAGATCAAATTTTTAAATAGAAGTTTTATTGAGAATGATGTTAAATTATATAAGGATATTAAAGATAGTATTGGGAGTGTGCTTGGATTTAGTAAGCAGATTATTGAAGCTGATAAAAACATTTTGATTTATAGACTTAGAGAAAGCTTTTGACAATGTTGACTGGAACACTCTCTTTCAAATTCTGAAGGTGGCGGGGGTAAAATACAAGGAGTGAAAGGCTATTTACAATTTGTACAGAAACCAGATGGCAGTTATAAGAGTTGAGGGGTATGAAAGGGAAGCAGTGGTTGGGAAGGGAGTGAGACAGGGTTGTTATTCCCGATGTTATTCAATCTGTATATTGAGCAAGCAGTAAAGGAAACAAAAGAAATGTTTGGAGTAGGCATTAAATTCCATGGACAAGAAATAAAAACTTTGAGGTTCGCCGATGACGTTGTAATACTGTCAGAGACAGCAAAGGACTTGCAAGAGCAGTTGAACGGAATGGACAGTGTCTTGAAAGGAGGGTATAAGATGAACATCAACAAAAGCAAAACAAGGATAATGGAATGTAGTCGAATTAAGTTGGGTGATGCTGAGTGAATTAGATTAGGAAATGAGACACTTAAAGTAGTAAAGGAGTTCTGCTATTTGGGGAGCAAAATAACTGATGATGGTCGAAGTAGAAAGGATATAAAATGTAGACTGGCAATGGCAAGGAAAGCGTTTATGAAGAAGAGAAATTTGTTAACATCGAGTATAGATTTCAGTGTCATGAAGTCGTTTCTGAAAGTATTTGTATGGAGTGTGGCCATGTATGGAAGTGAAACATGGACGATAAACAGTTTGGACAAGAAGAGAATAGATGCTTTCGAAATGTGGTGCTACAGAAGAATGCTGAAGATTATATGGGTAGATCACGTAACTAATGAGGAAGTACTGAATAGGATTGAGGAGAAGAGGAGTTTGTGGCACAACTTGACTAGAAGAAGGGATTGGTTGGTAGGACATGTTCTGAGGCATCAAGGGATCACCAATTTAGTAATGGAGGGCAGTGTGGAGGGTAAAAATCGTAGAGGGAGACCAAGAGATGAATACACTAAGCAGATTCAGAAGGATGTAGGCTGCAGGAGGTACTGGGAGATTAAGAGGTTTGCACAGGATAGAGTAGCATGGAGAGCTGCATCAGACCAGTCTCACAACTGAAGACCACAACAACAACAAAAACATTTACTGATGATGTTCCTAAAATTATTCCATTCCCATTAATCAATATTAACTTTAACCTGACTGATAGAGTATTTGAGAAACATACTTATTACTTTCATTGAGAAACTAATATTATTGCTTCATTCAAGCCTGATGTTGAATTTGGTGGGCTGCTAATTCATTAACCACATTATCCTGTTTCTATTACAAGTTTTGATACTATACAGGATTTAGAAACAACTATAGCTGGTGAAAATGATAATTTACTTCACTTCAATAGAGCTTGTGTGACAGATGTTTTAGAAATGCCTTAAGAAAATTTTATTCTTCAACAAATAATGAAAATAGAGAGCTATCAGTTCTACTCATAACCTGTGAATGAGAAAAGCAGAAATAATCGAAATTCTCCTAATAGGGATACTGAGATGAATATGAATATTAGTGGCAGATAGATACATCCTAACCATGCTCAGTCCTACATGAGCTTTATGATTATGAAAGCTTATGGATCAGATTACCCAACATATGATGGAAAATTTAATAAAAAATTAATTGAAAATTGTGTGGCAGAATTTGATTTTATAACCATAAAGAATGGAGATAATATTCTATCTAGAATTGAACATCTTTTTATCTCATCATTAGTTTTGTTCTATTTAGCATGTCTTGCTGATAAAATACATATGGAAGGACATATACTTAATAATGGAAAAATAAAGAGTAAGAAAAATCAGGTGCTTTATCTGCTTAGAATGCTTAGTGTTTTCTTCAGGGACTGAAGACAAATTTTATAGGAAGGAGATCTTACCGTAATTCTTACTTGGAGTTCAAGTGCTGGAGGTTCAATTGATGGATGGGCTGTTGCAAAGATGCTGGAACTGAAACAAAAAATGCATTATCAAATGAAGGGAAAATTATAGTAGTGCAGCGGGAACGTGTTGCATCTCCGCTTACAGTCGCTCATGTGCAGTGAACTGGCTTCATCGCCGCGCCCACGCACTATGCTCAAGGGAGAGGCTTTGTGGCAATAAACGACTAGAGCGGTTTCGGGACAGGACACATTTATTTTTCCTACCGTTACAATAAATGACAAACAGCATTCTTCGCTAATGTCCGTCTATACAGGTGCGTTGCACTGGCGGCACGGCTCGATCACCGATCCCGGAGGGTGTACACTCCAGTGACGAGCCGTGGCTCGACCGCGTGTACCGAGCGGGACAAAATCCGCGTCACAGAATGTTCTGCTCCTGGCGCAACCGGAGGCGCCGCGAAGGAGCAGAAGACACTTTAACGGCGACTGCGCTTACGACCGCGCGTACGCATTTACGGCGGAGTCACGTTGACTCGACGCACGTGGTCCGCGGCGGAAGAACTGGGGAGACGTGTGTCGCGTCGCGTCGACTAGCTCGCACTGCCCGCCTGCTTTGTTCCCGTGCGGTCCGATGTGCGACGCACCCGTTGCCGAAATTCTGCGTAACGGTACAGCTGCCCCTACTTGTGTCGGCAGTGCCGTAGTTCAGCCCTTCGTGCGTTGGACGGTGCTGCCGCCACAGAATTACGAGCGTGAACAACGAGAATATACAATGAACAATACTAAAGTTCCTATGTTTTTATGAATGTCGTACAGTTGAAGTGGCAGGATTAAATGGGTAGAAAAATTTTGAGTGAGTTACCGCGAATTACTATAATTCAGTAGGGTTTGATATGTCTTATTTTATTTTGGTTGTCATTCGAACTAATCGAAAATATAATCTTTTCATTGATTCTTCGTTGTTTGACCACATTAAACTTCAGGAGATTTATATTAAAAATGGAAGGAATGAAATATTTCCTCAAGAAATGTGGAATTTGGATTCACCAAATTATCTGATGGCTTATGATGCAATTATTGATTTTAATCGAATTACTCAGTTGAAGGGTGATGTAGATATAAGTCGATTTAATTTCATAACGAACTATTCTATCTATGTCATTAACATGACTCACAGAACGAATATTATTACTGCTCAGAAGACTATTATGAAATTATGTGCTACATTCAGTTATGAAATACCGAAAGACACAATCACCTACACAATTATGTTTGGAAAGAAGGATATCACATTTGATGCACAACAATGAATTTTGACTGAGAATTTTTAAACTGAAAAATTTAGTATCTAATGATTTCTGATTTTATTCGTTATTAATTTTCTGACTATCTCTTTTTATGTAGAACATGTTAGCATTTTGAATTTTTATATTGGTTAATACTTGGCTGGAAGTCGATCTGTTTGAAATAATGTTACTTACTCAATGGTTGTAAATGAGTAGTAGGCCCACGACAGGAAATGTGATAAAGATAACGCAGCAGCTGCCAACATGTTGACTAATTAGCCATTGCAGGATAACATGGAGCACTTGGCTCATGCTGACTGAGATATACAATTACAGTGCCACATTTTGCCTAGAATTGGTAGCTCAGCTTATTATGTGAGTGGATACGAATCATAAAATAATTTTGCCAGCAGCATTCATGGTTCGCATCCTGCTCAATACTGAGATTTGGCCAGGCTTTCTCCACATGAGACACAGAGTTTTGCTGAAAAAAAGAGTATTTTGAATAGTAATTTTCAACTAAAAATTTTATTCATTATGTTAATATTGTTTCCTTTATTATTTTGAAGAACATGATATTATAAATTAGAAACTTTAAAAAAATAATGATAACGAATTACATAACCTGTTTTTTTTTTTAAATTAATTCTAGTGTGCTCTAAATCGATATTGGTTTCAATATGTAAATATTAAGTGGGTATGTTGAATGCAGCTGGCATGTTTTTTATGCACACACTTTTTCATGAATCAATGAAATTAATTTTAAGATATAATACAATACAATATAATATAACTAATTTAATTAATTCATAAAAATGTGTGTGCATGAAGAAAATGCCAACTGCACCCAGTGTATCCACTTTCTACTCTTTTGCTACTGAAATTAGCTGAGAAAAAATGTGTGTTGCATTACTTATTGAAAGCCCCTCGTAATGTTGTTCAATACACTGTGTTCAGCCACCAGTAGAAATATCTGTACTTGTGCCTGTTACACCCTGTATAGTGAGAAGTGTTGAATATGACTGACCCTCCACATCACCATTGAGAAGCTAGGGACCATACGTGGACCCTCTCACTATTTCAGATAAAAGCGAATAAATAACATATAATACCTTTTGTGATGATTTAAATCTGAACAAAACCCATAGAGCTACGTATGAATTCTATTTAAAGTAGATAACAATGTCTTTGGAGTCAGATGTTGCATACAATGACATGTTTTCTAGCTACACAGGTTGTGAGATGCTTAATGCATCATCAGAAAGCCAAAGAGCACTTCATTCCACACACCTACAGGAAGACTAGACATTCAATCCTGGTGAAACAGCAGATTACACAGTTAAATAACACGCTATCCTGGCTGTGGTGAACCATTCAAGAAACATAACTAGCAGCATGGTGGTTCAGTACTTCTCACCAACATGTCACTAGTAGCGATGAGTCCAGCACCACCACCTTTTGTATCACTATCAAGCCATCCAAAGCCATTGTTTACAATAACTGTCTTTCAAGATCCACAACTCAGCAATATCTGAGGCCGTGTAAAATACTGATCATATTAGATACAGTGGCGATGGCGCTGCCATTTCTCATCACAAGACATCAACAAAATACTGTCTACCTATCATGCAGCGAACTGTGGACTCTAACAACTGCTGTAACTCATGGAAGCTGCAGTACTGAATCGTCTCCAAACATTACACCAGAACTCAGTCTGCCATCAGCACTGATAATGAAACATGAAGTTTAAGGATTTTCATGCTGAATGACAGTGATATCCACACAAAGCAAGGCGAGTTTTTGCAGATGAAGACATTACATCGACGCTTATGGGATATACCTCAAGCCATGTGTTGCTATAAAATTCGCCAACTAATGGTGCTATAGTGCCAAGTGCCCCATACACAGGATGGCAGCATGCAACATACGCCACACACTATGCTTCATAAGTTGCCTGTACCACAACTGACGACCATAAATGTTGACTCATCTCACAGTTGTACAAAGCCTCTACTGGGATGCAAGCTGCCACTCCTGTACATATCAACTTCTTTGAAGTACTATTTTCACTCTCTGAAATTATCCTTATGAGATGGTGCTTTGTCCCAAGGTGGCCATCAGCATATTATATGTAGTGAACGTACCCATGGCATCATGAGTGAAGTGGGCGCTACATGGTAGTGGTATTGCACTTACATCAAGAGCCTCAATGCACAGGTATTATAGCATCAACAGAACATGCCGATGAACCAACTAGGTGACTGGGTGCGTAAATTAAAACAGCTGTTTAATTCATTCCAAATACAGGCAATGATTATCATTACGTGACAAGTGACAGCAGTGCTGACTTACGTCTGCATGAGAGGAACCGCATTTATCTGGGGAACTTCTGCATGATACAAGACCTACCCCAATTGTGATAACAGTGCGTTATATGATTGGATTTATATTTAGTGCTTTTGATTCCATAGTTCACAAATAGTAGACTAGAGGAATTGCAAGGAAAAGCACTGATTCTACTAAACGACTAATAGCTGGTGCTGAATCCTTGGAGAACGCTTCTAATGCACGTTGAGATCGCAATTCACATGTTCCTCTGACCACGACTACTTAAATACACTCCTGGAAATTGAAATAAGAACACCGTGAATTCATTGTCCCAGGAAGGGGAAACTTTATTGACACATTCCTGGGGTCAGATACATCACATGATCACACTGACAGAACCACAGGCACATAGACACAGGCAACAGAGCATGCACAATGTCGGCACTAGTACAGTGTATATCCACCTTTCGCAGCAATGCAGGCTGCTATTCTCCCATGGAGACGATCGTAGAGATGCTGGATGTAGTCCTGTGGAACGGCTTGCCATGCCATTTCCGCCTGGCGCCTCAGTTGGACCAGCGTTCGTGCTGGACGTGCAGACCGCGTGAGACGACGCTTCATCCAGTCCCAAACATGCTCAATGGGGGACAGATCCGGAGATCTTGCTGGCCAGGGTAGTTGACTTACACCTTCTAGAGCACGTTGGGTGGCACGGGATACATGTGGACGTGCATTGTCCTGTTGGAACAGCAAGTTCCCTTGCTGGTCTAGGAATGGTAGAACGATGGGTTCGATGACGGTTTGGATGTACCGTGCACTATTCAGTGTCCCCTCGACGATCACCAGTGGTGTACGGCCAGTGTAAGAGATCGCTCCTCGCACCATGATGCCGGGTGTTGGCCCTGTGTGCCTCGGTCGTATGCAGTCCTGATTGTGGCGCTCACCTGCACGGCGCCAAACACGCATACGACCATCATTGGCACCAAGGCAGAAGCGACTCTCATCGCTGAAGACGACACGTCTCCATTCGTCCCTCCATTCACGCCTGTCGCGACACCACTGGAGGCGGGCTGCACGATGTTGGGGCGTGAGCGGAAGACGGCCTAACGGTGTGCGGGACCGTAGCCCAGCTTCATGGAGACGGTTGCGAATGGTCCTCGCCGATACCCCAGGAGCAACAGCGTCCCTAATTTGCTGGGAAGTGGCGGTGCGGTCCCCTACGGCACTGCGTAGGATCCTACGGTCTTGGCGTGCATCCGTGCGTCGCTGCGGTCCGGTCCCAGGTCGACGGGCACGTGCACCTTCCGCCGACCACTGGCGACAACATCGGTGTACTGTGGAGACCTCACGCCCCATGTGTTGAGCAATTCGGCGGTACGTCCACCCGGCCTCCCGCATGCCCACTATACGCCCTCGCTCAAAGTCCGTCAACTGCACATACGGTTCACGTCCACGCTGTCGCGGCATGCTACCAGTGTTAAAGACTGCGATGGAGCTCCGTATGCCACGGCAAACTGGCTGACACTGACGGCGGCGGTGCACAAATGCTGCGCAGCTAGCGCCATTCGACGGCCAACACCGCGGTTCCTGGTGTGTCCGCTGTGCCGTGCGTGTGATCATTGCTTGTACAGCCCTCTCGCAGTGTCCGGAGCAAGTATGGTGGGTCTGACACACCGGTGTCAATGTGTTCTTTTTTCCATTTCCAGGAGTGTAAATTCGATTTTCCCCTAAAATTTTCAGAACTACCCAAACCCACAAAATACATCTATCAGCTGATACCTCACACCTGAAAAAGGTATCATTAATTAGTTTGACTGTTTTATGGACGGGCAACATGCCACAGAAATGAAAATGACAGGAATCTGGGCCACATGATAGAAAGCCAGCTCATGCTTTGTTGGCGATATCACCTTCAAGACAGAAACTACGTAATTTTTTTTGAATATCGAATACTGAAATCATTGAACATAAAAAGCTTACAACAGTTATAATCGTAATTAAGGAAAAATTATGTGAGAAAACAATCTCTACTGGAGAAAAAGTACTATGATTTAAAACGTCAAGCTAAACTAGAAGAAAAATTATTGCAGTAAAAAAGCTTACAGCAGAAAGTCATGTCACTATTGCCTATGCAAACCAAGATTACACTCGGGGTGGTAGCTGATGGAAGCGGCCATAAATTGAAAATGCATTCACTATTACTCCCATCAGCCACCAAACCTATTGTCAACTTAGTTTCCACTGATAGTAAATGTAATTATCGAGGTCACAAATTAATAGAATGCCATAATGTTGCTCTCACTACGTGAATACATGGTAAATATGTAGGCAGTAAAATTGCGTTAATGAAGCCCACTTTCATCAGTAACATAGGAGACTGTAAGTTTACAGAAAGTGATGTTTCAACTCACGTGACCAAAACTTCAGTGTTTCTACAAGTAGCTACGTTAATGTCACCTGAATTGCCTCAGTTTCACTCTTCAACGCAGGGCTGAGCGAAATATCGTTGTATTGACGACAATAACCAACTTTGTAATTCGAATAGGAGATACATTAGATAAACAAAAAAAAAATCTATAGATTATTCCTTGGATTTTCTAGGACATTAGACTTTTGACCCAATAGAAATCGTAATAGATTTGGTACAGCTGAGTGACTCTGTATTAAAACTGTTAGCTTTCACATCCAAAGGTCTGGCGACAGATCTCCTATGAACTCCAGGATTTTTTCTGTCGCTTGTCAATTCTTCCTTCTCTACCAGTTTTCGTCAGTATGAAAAATGCTGAACTGTGTTGTGGCTCAGAGTTATCTAAAACTGTAGATGCATAAATCAGTTGAAAGGTCACATTAAGAGAACAACACATTACTTCCAATAGAATCGTACCTAGAAAAGCATGGTGTTTAACCAACTTTTGGGTTACTGACAGCATACTGCTTTAATGGGATAAAGCTGCTTATTGTATCGTACTTTTGATGTACCTACAGAAGGAGACTTTACTTGTTACCACCCTCAACTATTTATGGTGCGCTCAGGGAAACACTATGACAGGAGATCAAGGAGAACACTGAAACCACAGATAAAGATTAGTGACAAGAATGTTCACATTTATTCACGAATACTCAACTATGTACAAATCGATTCAGGCAGCTGATCCTGAAGGTCAATTGCTATCCCAGAAGCTATGACTGGATAGTAATCTTCACTGAAGATGGGCTAGTATGGACTGGCAAGAAGCAGACGATGGGGTGCGAAGTACACAAGTAGAAGGTAGTCTTCTTAACAGTCAAGCTTACTTGGAACTACTGTAACACGGGCGCGCGATTATTCTCGGGGAGCGCCACCGTTGCGACTTCTTGGTGCTGAAATCGCTGGCGTATACCCGGTCTCTGGAGTGGGTTGTCGACCTATCGACGTCTGTGGTGATGTCTGGTGATCAGTGCTTACGACACAACAATGCTGATGTTATGAGATAGTGCTTGAAAACCGCACTACAATGTGTGCAAATAATATTAACAGTATATCCTGTTGATAAAAGTTGTTGTTGTTGTTGTGGTCTTCAGTCCTGAGACTGGTTTGAAGCAGCTCTCCATGCTACTCTATCCTGTGCAAGTTTCTTCATCTCCCAGTACCTACTGCAGCCTACATCCTTCTGAATCTGCTTAGTGTATTCATCTCTTGGTCTTCCTCTACGATTTTTACCCTCCACGCTGCCCTCCAGTACCAAATTGGTGATCCCTTGATGCCTCAGAACATGTCCTACCAACCGATCCCTTCTTCTAGTCAAGTTGTGCCACAAACTCCTCTTCTCCCCAATTCTATTGAATACCTCCTCATTAGTTATGTGATCTACCCATCTAATCTTCAGCATTCTTTTGTATCACCACATTTCGAAAGCTTCTATTCTCTTCTTGTCTAAACTATTTATCATCCATGCTTCACTTCCATACATGCCTACACTCCATACAAATACTTTCAGAAACGACTTCCTGACACTTAAATCTATACTCGATGTTAACAAATTTCTCTTCCTCTGAAACGCTTTCCTTGCCATTGCCAGTCTACATTTTATATCCTCTTTACTTCGACCATCATCAGTTATTTTTCTCCCCAAATAGCAAAACTCCTTTACTACTTTAAGTGTCTCATTTCCTAATCTAATTCCCTCAGCATCACCCGATTTAATTCGACAACATTCCATTATCCTCGTTTTGCTTTTGTTGATGTTCATCTTATACCCTCCTTTCAAGATACTGTCCATTCCCTTCAACTGCTCTTCCAAGTCCTTTGTTGTCTCTGACAGAATTACAATGTCATCGGTGAACCTCAGAGTTTTTACTTCTTCTCCATGGATTTTAATACCCACTCTGAACATTTCTTTTGTTTCCTTTACTGCTTGCTCAATATACAGATTGAATAGCATCGGGGAGAGGCTACAACCCTTTCTCACTCCCTTCCCAATCACTGCTTCCCTTTCATGCCCCTTGACTCTTATAACTGCCATCTGGTTTCTGTACAAATTGTAAATAGCCTTTCGTTCCCTGAATTTTACCCCTACCACCTTCAGAATTTGAAAGTGAGTGTTCCAGTCAACATTGTCAAAAGCTTTCTCTAAGTCTACAAATGCTAGAAACGTGGGTTTGCCTTTCCTTAATCTTTCTTCTAAGATAAGTCATAGGGTCAGTATTGTCTCACGTGTTCCAACATTTCTACAGAATCCAAACTGATCTTCCCCGAGGCCAGCTTCTACCAGTTATTCCATTCGTCTGTAAAGAATTCGTGTTAGTATTTTGCAGCTGTGACTTATTAAACTGATAGTTCGGTAATTTTCACATCTGTCAACACCTGCTTTATCTGGGATTGGAATTACTACATTCTTCTTGAAGTCTGAGGGAATTTCGCCTGTCTCATACATCTTACTCACCAAATGGTAGAGTTTTGTCAGGACTGGCTCTCCCAAGGCCGTCAGTAGTTCTAATGGAATGTTGTCTACTCCCGGGGCCTTGTTTCGACTTAGGTCTTTCAGTGCTCTATCAAACTCTTCATGCAGTATCGTATCTTCCATTTCATCTTCATCTACATTCTCTTCCATTTCCATAATATTGTCCTCAAGTAAATAGCCCTTGTATAGATCCTCTATATACTCCTTCCACCTTTCTGCTTTCCCTTCTTTGGTTAGAACTGGGTTTCCATCTGAGCTCTTGATATTCATACAAGTGGTTCTCTTTTCTCCAAAGGTCTCTTTAATTTTCCTGTAGGCAGTATCTATCATACCCCTAGTGAGATAAGCCTCTACATCCTTACATTTGTCCTCTATCCATCCCTGCTTAGCCATTTTGCACTTCCTGTCGATCTCATTTTTGAGATGTTTGTATTCCTTTTTGCCTGCTTCACTTACTGCATTTTTGTATTTCCTCCTTTCATCAAGTAAATTCAGTATCTCTTCTGTTACCCAAAGATTTCTACTAGCCCTCGTCTTTTTACCTACTTGATCCTCTGCTGCCTTCACTATTTCATTCCTCATAAAAGCATGTAATCCTATTTCAGACTTGTGAAATACCGTTGACCACAGGGCTCAATTCTGGGGCCTATCCTATTCATGCTACACGTATATTGTATGCCCTCATGTAGGCAGATGATACATTTCTTGTGGTAAGTATCGATTCAAGATGTAAGCTGGAAGAGAATATTTCTCAAAACATAACTATTTCAAACATGTAATTAAGCGGAAATAACTGATTTCTAAATGCTAAAAAACAAATGATGTCTAGCACCCTTGTAAAACGGTACCCATGAACAAATAAACTAGCACTACTACTATTATCCTCTGCTCGAATCAGGAAGGAATAAAAGTATTGTACTAACTTATGCACTTATTTGCTTGAAGAAATGTCTACATGCATATTGAAAAAACGGCAGATATCTCTTTTTCTTTATCCTTTGCACCTTTCTTTCTTTCTTATGACCAAATGATGACAAAAACTTCTATTTCTTGCTAATGAATAGTTACTGTAAAACTTAATAATGTTTCACTTTCAGATATTGGATCTCACTTGTGGGAGAATATTCAACAGAAAAAATTAATTCCGGTTGCAACCTTCGTATAATTTCAAGAAAACTAAGCAAGCGATGACATAAAGATTAAGATGACAGATGATCACCAAATCTTGTTTGTAACACTAGTGATCGCGGCGAGGATTCGACCTCCGATACTAGCAGAAGGCGCCAACTTCAAAAACATGGGTTTTTATGTACTTTTGTTAAAAAGACAGTTAGCAGCAGAGTACGCAGCAGCTCTGTTCCAATCTTCTTCTTAGGAAAAACACGGCGACAACATCTTTCGCATTCCACTACCTTTAGCATGGACGTATAATAATATATCAATGTTATTCTGAAACCAAAGATATTCATATATACATTCTTGGAGATGACAAATTGGCAACTGAGAAACAATTTATGTTTACATTTGTTTAGGTATTGGTGCTGTCCGTTATTTTACGTTGACACTAATGTCTCTTGACTAATTACTTGTTACATCCTTAGAAAGCTCTGTCTGAGCAGCAGTGCATGTCAAATGTTTGAAATGCAGATTGAATTAATGAGCCGCTGTATAAAATAGAGGATTGTCTTAAAGTGTTTACAACACTCCTTGATTGTCGACATTAGGACACAACTCCACAAAGCGGAAAATTGGTTTCTTTGGGTATGTACCGTCAGTATGTTCTAACTTGAGATGGTTGCCGTTCAATTTTAATTCTGATCACAATCGTGCAGTGCTGAAGGCACATTCAGCAGGACCGGAGTTCTGTTTGCCGGCCATCAGTCGAGGATTAGGTTTTCTGTGATTGTCGAAATCGGAGTTCTGTTTGCCGGCCATCAGTCGAGGATTAGGTTTTCTGTGATTGTCAAAATCATTCCAATACGCCAAACGTATGGAAGGTTCTCCTAGAGGGTAATGTCTTGACTTCCTTCCAAAGTCTGCCTTGTGCTCTGTCACTTAATGGCATCGTCATCGACGAGGAACTTAACCCTCTGCTAAGAAAACTATTGATCTACTGAGAACAAATTCTGCAGATAGTGTATGATGCCCACAAATTATATACTTGACACTTTGGCTAGTTATGTCTTGCTCTGCCATCATTATCGACATTATTAATCACATGCTTGAAATATATATTTATCAGATTTATTGACGTTTCCCTAGTATACTTGCGTTATTTTGCCATTAATATGGCAGCATGCAACACATTTGGTTGATATGAATCAGGAGATTTTCTCCTGTCAGATGCTATGAAGGATTATTTAATTATTATAGCTAGCTGTCATGTCACGAAAGCATGGAACTTCGCTAAGTGGTGATAAACATCTTACCCATATTATGTCATTGATTACTTGTCACCTTGTAATTACTGGTTTTGTGTGTACCATTTTATGTGAGACTGCCAAGGTGTTTGGAAAAATGAGTTTGTTTATTTATGTTTCATTAACCACATCCTCACAGACAATATTTGTTACTGCTCGTGTGTATAGAACCAAATTATAAAACTTCAGGATACCAACAGAAGCTGTATGACTTGCAAAACATAGCAACAATTCAGTTGCAGAAAGGACTTTTTTGGATTGAAATTGTCATGCCATATATACAAGAACCCTTCTTTCATTTCATGTCTTCTTATTGGTGGTCCCATTAGCTTTTTATTCTCTGAATGCAGAATTCAAGTTTTCTTTTGCTGGTAAAGTTTCATTGCTGTTTGCACAGGTTCTTTAGCTATTCAGCATCCTTGACAACAGTTTTTTTCCCCTGAATATACTTTTTCGTATTTCGTTGTATTCTGTGTGGTATGTAGTAATGTTAATTGGTATAATGATTTTTGGTATCATTCCAGTTATAGAAAAGATCATGTTGGTATCTTTCTGTTATATGTAGTTCATTATGTTCTTTGTTATCTTTATGTTAAGAAATCATACTTCCTTCACAATGCTGTTGTTAATATAGTCATTGGACCCAGCTTCATATCTTTTCATTTGTCAACATCCATTCCAAGGGTAGATCTGTCTGATTTCATCATTTTAAAAATTTTGGGCATTACGGAAGCGTCCAATTCCACCATTCTGCTTTGACCGATGAAATCATCAATACGGCGGAAATGGCTACTTCCAGCATATACAGAATGACGACAATGACATCACTGCATACACATGCTAACAAATGTGAACAAAAATAAAAATGAAACGAAACTAACAGGCACACCATCCCAAAACAAATAATATTAAAAAAAAAAATTTGAATTACAGAATTCTGCCACATGAACAAACCACAGGAATCGGACATTTTCCTTGACCTGTATAGCTTAACTGCAGCTGTCAGTACCCACCCATCTCCAAACATAGTGATACACTTGTGAATTTCACTGTCATATCCATATGTGACCAAAGAAATTAGACTTTTCTCCATACAGCAAACACCAAACTAATCGGACCTAACAAAAATGTCAGACACATAAAAAAAACTTAATAACTCACTGAAAACACATCCATAGCCCAAGTTATCCCACCAACTACCTTAACTCAAAACCATGTTAGCACTTTGCCAGCGGATACTAAAATGAACCCAATACCACACAATATACTCAGCACGTCCACATCCCTCACTAAAGAGCACCATCAAATGTAACAACAGGATGTCTACAAACACAATCAACTCAAAAATTCCGTGCTGTAGTGACGTCGCACGCCACAACACTATTACGTCACGTGTCAAAGCAGATGGATGGAATCAGATACTTCTGTTATTCCAGTTCTGTACCTCACCATCAAAAGGCAGTTCGTCATTATATCATTATGAACTATCCCTGTAATCTACACTCCATTCCAGTTCAGTATATTTCAAAGTTCTTTTGTAAATCTTACTTGATATCAAACTGTTGTCATGTGACGACTTGTAATGAGGTTAATCTCTCAGCAGTGAAGAAATACAGATATTTTACTGTTGCAGCAGTTTTCTCTAAGCATTCAATTGAATTCCTTTGTTTTTCCCATATAAGAAGACTAGGAAAAACATCACAGTAGTCGGAGTCTGTATCAGACATATGTTGGTGCTTCTAGGGTTGATATAGGAATTGAGCGACATTTACCTGAAAATATGCGAGACGTTCCACAAAAATAGAGCATAGTTCATAAATACTTGGAAATCAAATGTTATTACCAATTTCAATTAAATTATAATTAGTTTGAGAATAAGACAATTGTAAAATTCTTTAAGGAAACTAAACTACACCCTCTTAGCAGTGCACATAGTACAATGTATTAGGTATGAAAAACTTGCAGAAAAAACATTAATAGAACTACCTTATTTTCTCCACCTGTATTTCACATTTGACCTAGCTGACTTTAAAATTGTGCTGTCTAACTTTTATCATGCGATGGGAGTCTCTAAAAGACATGCTTATGTCTGTAGTTTTTAGTAGCTCACATGGAATCAGATCTACTAAACAACTGTTTCTACTGTCTGACCACTTGTTAGACATTGAGGAGAAAATGCATCCAACAAATGTATTTGGCCCAGGAATGCTCATTACAAAAGGCAGAAGTTTTGTAATTATTAATTTCTGTTGTTATTTGCAACTGAAACACTGACAACTACTTGTTTGAGGCATTGTCTTTACTCTCCAAAATGCAGGTAGGACTGTACCAAGCAAGGCAAAATTTTCATATAGTTTCTCCATTTCAATTATTTCAGTTAATTGGAGGGATTTCATGCCAGCTTCCAGGGAAGAAAAACCTATGTGTCTGTTTGAATAAAAAAAATTGGAGCTTCACTACAACTTTCTCCTCCGAGGAACTGTACGATTTCTGAAGTTAGTGTAAGAGTTCGTGATAGAACTGCAAAAAACTTCTCTCCAGTTTGGTTCTTTCTGAAGGCGTTCTTAACTCCAATTCAGAACAAAATCTTTACTCTAATCTGGTTTCTCTTCAGTAAGCACATTTCATCATAAGCTTCAGTCATAGACTTAGTGTCTCTTTCTAAGATCATGGGGCACTGCACTAAAATTGTTACTACATTACTGAAAATAGTAAACGTTAACTTTTCTTTAGCGCTTGTCTCCTTTAAATGAGGATGAGGATAATTATTTGACTAAGAAGATAAAGTACGCGTCGTCACTGTTTACTCATGTATTAAACCACATGTTCTATTTTATTCTACACAACACACAGTCTACATAATACAAAAAGCCATCACATTTTTGTTCCGCTTAATACCTCAACTTGGCGCGAACTCTCCTCCAAAGAGCACCTGTACAAGAAGACAAAACAGAAGGTACAGGCCCTCTGGAAATGGTGCTGTATTCGAACTGATGTCTCACTGAATTAGATCAACTGAATTACAACACTTCCCCTCGGTGAGCATCAAAGAGCGCAGTTTAGTAAGTAGTCTCATCCTGTTACACTCCAGTATCAAAAATTCACCTTTCTGATATTGAACATAAGAATACAACTTCCAATATTGCACACAGGAACACAGATGAGACATTGAAATTAAGATCACAATTGAGACAGTAAAATCATCACAAATTCCAGTACCAAACATAGGAACACAGATGATACATTGAAATTAAGATCACAATTGAGACAGTAAAACCATCACAAATTCCAGTACCAAACATAGGAACACAAATGAGACACTGAAATTAAGATCACAAATGCGACAATAAAACCATCACAAATTCTAGTACCAAACATAGGAACACAAATGAGACACTGAAGTTAAGATCACAAATGAGACAATAATACACCACAAATTCCAATAGTAAACAATACTCATTTTAATCCTAACATGTCTCTGAATTTCCCAGTTTTAATGCTGCGTAGCCCTTTAGTTAAAATGTCAGCTGCATTATCATTAGTTGACACATGCTTAAACTTAAGAAAACCATCCAAGACAGTGTGTCTGACTTTATGGTAGCGGACCCTGAAATGCTTGGTTCTTTCTGATACACCACTTCTTTCTGGTGATTTCAATTGCACCTGTGTTGTCTGCATTGACCTGCAGGGGCAGTCTAACAAAGTCAGAACACTTAAGCTCCTTTAAAAAATCAATAAACCATTCCACCTCCTTACATGTCTGAAACATAGCAATATACTCAGCTTCAACTGTAGAAGTTGTTTTTTACTTTTCCAGCTGATTGCTGCTCCAGCTAACAAAATTGTGTAGCCTGACGCAGATTTACTGTCACCTGGGTCATTTGCCCAATCAGCATCACTGAATGCAATGGTTTCACAGCAATCAGCACGGAAACACAAACTCAATTCTTTAGTTTGCGAAATACTCTTTTTACCCTGGCCCAATGAGAAATACAAGGTTTAGAACTGAACTGACTCAATCTCCCTGCAATAAAAGCAATATCATGTCGACTACACGTAGATATGTGCAGCAAGCAACCTACTGCCTTTTGGTACAATTTCTGGTCAATTGGACTGTCATTATCATCTTCACTAAAACGGTTGTCATTACGTGGTGTAGATATGCCCTTGCAAGTCATGCATTTTAAATTCTTTTAGCATCTGTTGAATGTAACCCGTCTGATTTAATTTCACCTGCCCTTGAGACTGTTCTATTTCAAGACCCAAAATCAACAAGCTGTCACTCATTTCTTTAATGATAATATGAGATTTCAAACACTTAATGAATGTCATAATCATTTCTTCTTCACCAATTGCAACTACCATGTCAACATGAACTCCAATAATCAAATTTCTGGAGAAGAATACACAGGGAGCCTTTTCACATTGTTCAAAACCTACTTTTTTCATCACAGAGCAGAAGAAATCATTCGAATCTTTACCTGCCTGGTGAAGCCCATACAAACTCTTATTTAATAAACACACTTTATTCCCCACACGAAACAATCTTGGTTGCTCCGTGTAAACAGTGCCACTTATGGGGCTATTCAGAAAAGCAGTTTCCACATCAATATGTTTTATTTTCCATCCCCTTAATACTGCTATTGCTAACAGGGTCCTCAGGCTACATCGTCTCATCACTGAGCTATAGCTTTCCCAATAATCAACTCCAAATATCTGACTATAACCCAGAGCTACTAACCTCGCTTTGAATTTGAATTTAATAATATCACCCTCTCTGTTTCTCTTCGTTGAGAATAACCACTTACTTCCTATAACATGGTCAGCTTTTGATTGGTCAACAAGTTGCCATGTGTTGTGAAGTTTTAGGCTACTCACCTCTGACTCCATGGCTTTATACCACTCATCCCCGTGAATTGAAGCTAAAGCTGGATCAGATGGATTCACCTGACACAAAGCAGCAAAAAAACTTGCAGAGAGACACGAACCACAAATTTTTGGTTTCACTAGGCGTGAAGACCTTCATAACCCTACTTCACTATGCGCACTTGAGATTCGACTTTGCAACACTGTATCACATTCATCACACACATCACTATCTTCACTGCCAGGAACTACATCATCTTCTGTGCCGTACCTCTCTTCTTCTCTACCACTGGATTGGCCCCCATCTCCTCGAACAGCTATTGATTTGACTGGATCTCCTGTTACTGGCCCTGTATTCCTCAGCAGTGTGTTGTCATCATCTGTTGATGGATCTGGGAAACCCAATCGCACAATACTGGTATCGTCTGCTGTCACTGCATTGCTTTGTGGCTCAGCTGTTGTCATCTGCCTCAGGTTTACTTCCCCTGAAAGAGACAGTTCTTTGTTTACTGTAGCCTTCAGTGGGAATATTCTCTTATCAAAGATGACATCTCTTCTCAAAAGTATTTTTCTCTGTCCAAGGCTCCACTCCAAGGTAAACTCATTCATCTGCCCGTTCTCAGAGTTTGTCAGATGTCAATGTGCTTGTCCAAGCTCTGCAGCCAAACACTCTGAGTGTTTCCAAATCATCTTTAGTTAGTTTTTTCTTCTTCCATACTTAATACGGGATTTTCCCAAGAAGGGATCTTGTTGGGCATCTATTTCGGATACAGCAGGACAACAGTAGAGCTTCCCCCCAAAAGGTATTGGGCAAACCACTCTGAAATAGTAGACACCTCACAATGGATAAAAGTATTTGATTCAGGCGCTCTGCTTTTCCATTGGATGGAGGAGAGTAAACTGTGCTTTTCCGATGTAGTATGCCTTCTTCCTTGAACAACTCTTCAAATTTGTTGTTGATGTACTCAGTCCCATTGTCTGATTGGAAGCTTTGCAGTTTCCTCCCTGACTCGCATTCGGCACGTCCCTTAAATTCCACAAAAGACTCAAACACACCACTTTTCTGCTTTAGCATTTTCACTACCGAATACCTTGAGTGATCAATCAGGTAAGTAACATAATAATGTGCTCCACCCAGGGAGGTCTGTGTAATATAACCTATGTCACTATGTACTAGTTCTAGAATATTATCAGTAGTAGTTTGGCTTGGTTTGAAAGGCTGTCTTTTCATTTTTCCTTGCACACAAATTTCACATTTTTCCTTGTAGTTTGTGGCTCCACATACTTCGGGTAAGGCTTCTCTGTGTCCAAGTCTTTGGTGCCACAAAACTTCTGGCTGTTGCTTCATTTTCAATTTGTTGATGTGTTTTGTCACCGTGTGGCATCACTGTACTGTTGTTTACCTTATAATATTCATATTGCACTAAATAGACATTATTGTTTGATGATCTTCCTCTCAACACTTCCTTCTCATCAACAGACACACTAACATCACCATTTCTGAATCTGATTTTTGTCCATCTGTTTGACAGACAACAAGTTCCCATCCAGTTCCTTCACCAAAAGCACTTCTGTTCCCTTACCAGTCACTTCAGTAACTTTCCCATCAACCAGTTTCACTTCTCCAAAGATACCCATCTCTAAGTCCTGTAGTATCTCTTGGTGACTAGTCATATGATGTGATGCTCCTGAATCCAAAACCCACACCTTTTCATCAGCACCTTCTCCACATTTGGTCACTGTCATAGCCACTATTTCTTCATCTTCTTTTTGAGTTGCACTTGATGGACCTTCACTGTTTGGAACGGTTTTAAAACTGTTGAGCTTGCATCCATTTGCCTTGTATGCTGATTTCTTGGTATAATTCTGTTTGCTTGGTGGAGCCCCCGCTTGTTTTCCTTGGAAATGTAGACACTCTCTGGCGATGTGGTCAGCTTCACCACAGGACAAACAGAGTCTGTTTCTGTTGGATGTCTTCTTCTCACCTCTTTGGTTTTGCTTGTATCTGTCCTGGCTTCGGAAAAACTTGTTTTTCTGACTGTTGTCTACTGCGGCATATGCTTTGGCTTCTTCTTGGCACTTAGTGGACTTGAAATCTGGTTCCAGACGCTTCTCTTCTAATTCTAATCTGTTGATGATAATTTCTGTAGTTAATCTGTCTTTGTCTCTTTCTAGACTTCTGATGAGGGATCTTCAAACTGCGAGGCACTTTGGCGAACTTCCTTATTATGGACTGCCCGTATAATCTCCAACTGTAGTAGCCTCATAAAGAGTACCGAGATTTAGCAGTAATGATATGACACTTGCGTCTTAACACCTGCAGTTCCACAGCCCTAGTGTGATAGGTTTGATGGGGTTGTTTTCTGCACTTGTAAAACTCTGGAAATTATATGAGTGCTTGTGGTAATAGGAATACAGCAAACGACATATTTTGTCAAGCAGCAGAGATGTAGGGGTCCTGAAGGGAGGCCAGCTTCCCTAACAAGTGATAAATTTGCAAGGAGATCCCTGACTGGACAGGAGATTTAATGGAGTTGACGTCTGTTACCTTGAAGGCCACAAAGTGTACCTGGAGTCACTTTTCACATGATTCCCAGTCTTCAGCAGCTTAGTCATAGGTGAGGAATGGAGGTGGGTAGGCTAGCAATGTTTGAGGCCTCATTAACAGACTCATCAACACCCTATTCAGCTGGGTGTGTGTTCCTGTTGCTACATTTCTATGCACTGTTGGTTTTCCAATTGCAGCTGTAGTAAACTTTGCAGATCAACCTCCAAGGATGTGCCTGTTGACATTACCACATTTTTCCATAAAACACATGAAGGAACAAACTTTCGTTGCCATTTGTGTAGTAACACATACAGTTGAGAACGCCAATAAAAATACAATGACTTTAATCCTGAAACCATAATTGTCATAAATGTGTTATAGATCGTTCTTGTACATAGCTGGGTCGGTACCTGTTTAATGTACTAGGATCCGCGAGTGGAGTGAAGTTAACAAGAGCATAAACCGTTACAGAATGACACAGATGCCACTTTGGGCTAAATTGTATGACGTGCCCCAGCACAGGCTCATTAAATAAGACAGGATGGGCTGGCACCTCAGGCACCTCACATCCTGCCGAACTTTGACGGACAGTGAACTGTTGGTGCAATTGAGGTGATAACCGCAGTTACTACAGTCACTGCACTGAAGCTATGCCAGTGTCAAATATTTTGTAGCATTCATGCTAGGTTATTTAATTTATAATAAGTACATCGATTAGGCATGCTAAGACTCTTGTTAGTATAGTAGGAGTAATTTGGTCTCCTGTATTTGTTGCTGACAAACTATTGAATAGTGGTAAATGATGGGCTCCTTATTGGATCAAAGTGGGCAACTTTAACTCCTTATGAACATTGCTCTTATTCCTGGCATTGGTACTGCAGATGGAGGTGCTTTTTGGAAAGAGAGATATATTACTTGTGACAAATTTTATGAAGGAATGAATATATTAGAAACAGTAGTATGCCTGTTTCTTTGAACAGCCTTCTACAAGGCATTATTGAATTTAAACCACAAATAACATATGTTACATGCTTTTAGATCTGGAAAACTTTAGCTTGGTTGGTGATACCATGGAACAAAAGTAAGCAACATATGCCACTGGTTTTTATTTTTACCTCACCTATATATAACATCATTTGCATTGCCAACAAAGATTTGTTTAGGTATTTCAGAAGTTCTGTGGTATGCTTCTCCCAAATGAATTTGCTGTCAAGTTTCAATCGCAATAACTTAATGCTTTCAACTTTTTTATATCTTCATGTCATGTCACACAAAGAAGATGTGACTTACCAAATGAAAGCACTGGCAGGTTGATAGACACACAAACAAACACAAACATACACACAAAATTCAAGCTTTCACAACCAACTGTTGCTTCATCAGGAAAGAGGGAAGGAGAGGGAAAGACGAAAGGATGTGGGTTTTAAGGGAGAGGGTAAGGAGTTATTCCAATCCCGGGAGCGGAAAGACTTACCCAGGGGGAAAAAAGGACAGGTATACACTCGCATACACACCCATATCCATCCGCACATACACAGACACAAGCAGACATTTGTAAAGGCCTGCCCCTGATAGCCTATTTGAAAAGAAGAGAAAGGTGAAAGGAACGTATTGAGGGCTATACGTGGGAAATGGACTTGGAAGGTGACATTATAGAAAGAGGAGAAGAAGTAGATTAAGGTGAGATATGATATTGAAAGAAGAATTTGAAGAATGCTGAAGGACCTAAGAAAAAAACAAGCCCCCCCTAGAGTTCACACATTTCCTCAGAACTACTGGTATGTTTGGGAGAGTCAGCCATGACAAAACTATTCAATCTAGTGTGCTAGATGTGTGACGTAGGGGAAATAACTTCAGATTTAAAAAAGAATGTAATAATTCAAAAGAAAGCAGGCACTGTTTGATGTGAATATTACTGAGCTATGAATTCAGTATGCTAACTATTGAAATGAATTATTTACAGGAGAATAGAAAACTGGTGGAAGCTAATCTAGGGGAACATTAGTTTGAGTTATGGAGAAATGTAGGAACACACAAGCCAATTCTGACCGTATGACTTACCTTAGAAGATAGGGTAAAGAAAGACAAACCTACCTTTATAACATTTGTAGATTTAAAGAAAGGTTCATGGACAAGGAATAAAAAAAGTGCCGGTTTGCTGATGAGTTTGTAATTCTGTCAGACAGCATAGGACTTCAAACAGAAGTTGAACAGAATGGACAGTAAAGGGGATATAAGATGAGAACCAACAAAATCAAAACAAGAAAAATGGAATGTAGTCGAATAAAATCAGGTGATACAGAGGGAATTACATTAGGAAATCAAACACTAAAAGCAGTAGGTGAGTGTTGCTATTTGGACAGTTAAATAATTGAATATGGCTGAAGTAGAGAGGATAAGAAATATAGATTGGCAGTAGCAACAAAGCGTTTGTGAATAAGAGAAATTTGTTAATATCAACCATAAGTTTTAAGTGTCAGGAAGTCTCTTCTGACAGTTTTTGTTTAAAGTATATCCTTGTCCAGAACTTAAACATGGATAACAAAGACTGCAGGTAAGAAGAGAATAGAAGTGTGTGAAATGTGTGTTGCTACGAAAGAATAGTGATGATTAGATGGGTAGATCACAAAGCCAATGACGAAATACTGAATTGAATTGGGGAAAAAAGAAATTTGTGGCATAACTTGACTAAAAGAAGGGATTGACTGTTGGGCACTTTCTGTAACATCAAGGAATCATCAAATTAGCATTGGATGGAAGGTTTTGTGTGGGGGGAGGGTTTCTAAAAGCTGTACAGGGAGACAAGAACTGAATACTGTTGGAAAGTTCATACGGCTGTAGTTTGCAGTTATTTGGAGAAGAACAGACTTTCATAGGATGGAGTATTGTTGAGAGCTACATCAAAACAGATTTGGACTGAGGATCACAACAACAGTGGAAAGAACCTTCAGCTATACACTTGACAGCTGTTTCCATAGTGTGGGTGTAAATGTAGATATTAATGTCCACAAAAGTTTCATTATCAAGTCTTTAAAAAAACCTACATTTGTTTTGCTATTTGTTGCACTGATTGTGTCATCTCCAAACAAAAACAGTCTCAACATATAGTAATGTTACTGTTTTTAAGGTGTAATTTTGTATACACAGAGGAAAGGAAGGACCTAAGATGGAATACTATCTGTCTCTACATGTAATTAGTTCCTAATCAAAATTCAGCTAATATCTTAATGGAGGACTCTTTCATATTACCAGCTTTATTTCCTGGTAGATAGTTATAACTTCCTGACATCATACTATTCTAATTTACTTACAAGGCAAAAGGCATAGGCTTTTGACTGGTCACACAATAAACCAGTAGACTGTGATTTATCTCCTAAGGAGTTATGGTAAGTAAATTCTACATCTACATACATACATACTCCGCAATCCACCATACGGTGCGTGGCAAAGGGTACCTCGTACCACAACTAGCATCTTCTCTCCCTGTTCCACTTCCAAACAGAACGAGAGAAAAATGACTGCCTATATGCCTCTGTACGAGCCCTAATCTCTCTTATCTTATCTTTGTGGTCTTTCCGTGAAATGTAAGTTGGTGGCAGTAAAATTGTACTGCAGTCAGCTTCAAATGCTGGTTCTCTAGATTTCCTCAGTAGTGATTCATGAAAAGAACACCTCCTTTCCTCTAGAGACTCCCACCCGAGTTCCTGAAGCATATCCGCAACACTCGCGTGATGATCAAACCTACCAGTAGCAAATCTAGCAGCCTGCCTCTGAATTGCTTCTATGTCCTGCCTCAATCCAACCTGATAGGGATCCCAAACGCTCGAGCAGTACTCAAGAATAGGTCGTATTAGTGTTTTATAAGCGGTGTCCTTTACAGATGAACCACATCTTCCCAAAATTTTACCAATGAACCGAAGACGACTATCCTCCTTCCCCACAACTGCCATTACATGCTTGTCCCTCTTCATATCGCTCTGCAATGTTACGCCCAAATATTTAATCGATGTGACTGTGTCAAGTGCTACACTACTAATGGAGTATTCAAACATTACAGGATTCTTTTTCCTATTCATCTGCATTAATTTACATTTATCTATATTTAGATTTAGCTGCCATTCTTTACACCAATCACAAATCCTGTCCAAGTCTATCTGTGTCTGTAGAGAGCCTTATCAATATCATTAGACTTTATAAATCCCACCTGTGGTTTGAATGTCATGTTATTTGTAGTCGCATGGTTAAACAACAGTTATGTATTAACTTTCCTAAATGTTTCGTAGTGCTGGCAAAAGTGATATTGACCATAAGTTTGTTGGTATTTCATTATCCCCTTTCTTGTCTAGTGACTTGAGCATATTGCAGCCAATCAGGAAACATTGCGCTGATAAATGATTGGCTACGAAAATAATGTGTTCTTGAACTTGGAAGAGCACTCTTGAACTTTGTAAATATTTTTTCACAATGAGGCACTATATATGACATAATAGGGGTACCTCATTATCCACTGAAATCTAATACACCATGTTTATTTGTCATATCATTGATATTTTTGCTGGTTCTAAGCATTTTTACATGGTGATCAAAGCTACATTTAACATGGCTTTGAATATTAAAATATGTAAGAAATAAAGTGACCGAATGTAAAAAATGTGAGTTTGAAATATCTGCAGACAGTCATGATTTTGCTTGCATTATTGTGTTCAAGTCCCATCAAACTTGTCATCATATATTGAAAAAACATTTTTACAGTCAGTATTGTCACATGCTGTACGAGATGTATGTTTGTATGTATCAATATTACAAACCTTCAGATCTCTTCTGGCTGTTTTTTGTGTGTTGTGTGTAGCATCTCATGTATACCACTTACAGTGTTCAGTCTATAGTTTCATATACTGCAGACCAGTATCATGATTTTCTTCCTTTCTCTCAGCATGATACGCATTTCATGGTGTGTAATTGTGAACTAGATCTAGAAGAGAACTAACTGTGGTAACAGTCTGTACAATTCAATCATCTTAGTATTTTCCAAATGATAGTGCATCAATTATCACCCACATTCTTGGAAGAATAAACTTTGTTTTGTATTAGATATTAGAAAAATCCAAAGCTGTGGTCCACAGGGTATGCTAAAGTAAACATATGCCAAATGATAAAAAATATTGTCTGAAAAATAGTCAATGATAATAATTAATTTGTTATTCGTTTTTATATTTTGTAGTGTGAAAAACAAAACTATCAATAGGTGTCTCTCCCCCCCCCCCCCCCTCTCTCTCTCTCTCTCTCTCTCTCTCTCTCTCTCTCTCTCTCTCTCACACACACACACACACACACACACACACACACACACACACACACAGTTTACTTTTAACTTGCTGTATCCCTATAATATGTTTTTTGTTGAAGGAGCTTTTTCAGCTTGACATTAAGCTGTCTCCAGGTAGATTGTGTTTTCTGTAGCTACTGACTGAAACAACAAGCATCCAGTTGTGTGCAGCTTAGCTGAGATCTATTCCTTGATAGTGGAATAATTGAACTTCTGTAACTTGAGCAAGGGTCCTTCAAGCTGCTTGGACAACACTATACAGCAAGTATAAAAAAAACTGACAAAGAACATGTGATGGGAATATTGTTGCCTTTTTATAAAAAATCAATTCACAAGTAATCCCTGGGGAACTAGATCAATTTGTGCACAGTGATAAGGCAACATATTCCAAGCACATTATTTTTGCATATAATAATATTATGAAAAGGAAAGTTGCTGCTCACCATATAGTGGAGATGTTGAGTCACGGATAGGCACAACAAAAAGACTGGCACAAATACAGCTTTTGGCCAGTGAGGTCTTTGGCAAAATTAGACGATGAACACACACATACACACTCACACAAACGCAATTCGCTCTCTCTCTCTCTCTCTCTCTCTCTCTCTCTCTCTCTCTCTCACACACACACACACACACACACACACACACACACACACACACACACACACAAACTGCAGTCTCAGGCACCTGAGACCACACTGAGTGTGGCCTCATGTGCCGGAGACTGCAGTCGTGTGTATTGAGTTGCATTTGTGTGAGTGTGTGTATGCGTGTTTGATGTCTAACTTTGACGAAGGCCTTACTGGCCAAAAGCTATATTTATGGCAGTCTTTTTGTTGTGCCTATCTGCTATGCTGAGTAGCAACTTTCCTTCTCACATTATTGTTACATTCCATCCTGGATTTTCCATTGTTTGACTTTTGCATGTATAAAGATTTAATTACATCAAAATTATGCAAGTAGTGAAGAAAAGAAGTTCATTGTCTGTAACAAACAGTAAAAATTCAACAAGAAATAAATTTATAGCAGTATCTTAAAAACCCTGAGCAGGCAGGCCCGCCCGCACGCGCGCGCGTGCTCACACACACACACACACACACACACACACACACACACACACACACACACCCACCGGTGTTGAAAATCTGGATCCTGTGTGACAGTGGCAGTAACTTTGCTGATATGTTCTACCACTGTGTCGACTATGTCTTGTAGGCTTCCTCACTACTTGAAAGACTGCTAAGTTCTCTGCAGTTGGCTTGCTTTTGGACTCTCGTAGAGCAACCCACTTGTGTCAGAATACAGAGTGGCATTCACCACTATATCACAGGGTAGGCGGCATTTGTAGTTGACTAGCGGACTGTGATTTGGATTTTTCAGCTGTATGTTGCATCCTATTGGTAAAATGATCCACCGGTTTCTGGATGCTGTCTCTGTGTTCAAGCTGGCATTGCTGTGTCAAGTCTACCTTTCTGAGCACCCATAATGGCAGCCACCTTTTCAGGCACTGCTGTGTCTGGCAGTTGAAACCAGTTTAGTAACTGATCAGTAATGTACAAGTCGTCAACTACTTCACATTGAGCTGCTTGTGTGTGGGCTGTAGAACGTACCGAGAGATGAATAGCCATGAACAATCCCATTGCAGGGCCACCCTGGTGGGACCACAACTCTTTTTGGGAGAATGTGCATGGCAAGCATGAGCCACAAGCTGTTGCAGTGCTTTTTCCTTTTGTGTGCTGCAGTTTTGCTGTTTGACTATATATTTTTCTCTGACTTACTCTCTAGGACAGATTCCCTGTTGGCAACCCAGCTCACTTGTAGGATGCTGATTATGGTTTTCCCCACTTTGATCACTTTATTTTATACCATATATTTTGGTTAACTTATGGTCAATCCCCACATTTGAGTTTTATCTTTTTAAACTCCTTTTACAGTGTGTTACCAGTGCATTTGGAATTCTTCAGGAACCTACATGGCAGTAGCCCCTTGACCATGCAGGTAATGCACTAGTGATCCCTGAGCTGTCACCTCTCTCACATGCCAAGGAGAAAGTGTCTTTCCAGTTGGGTACCCTCGGACTCAAAGCACAGGCCATCACGCAAAGTGGGCTTTGCTCTGGCTGAGTGACACCAATTGGCAAACCCCTCATTTGAAGTAGGCAGCATCGTGGTGAATATTTGACAGCAAGAAATGAGCACAGTTATCAGCTGGTGGCCTCAAGTCTCTGACAGTCTCTTCCAGCAAACCTCAATTCACTTTAGATCATTATGCCCCTAGGAACTTTCCCTCCTTGGCCATACCATGGGAGGAAAACAGAGCCAAGTGAGTTGCAGACACCACCATCAGTTGTTGGTTTGTACCCAAACAGATTGAGTGCACTTCCTCTCTACTAAGCCAATGTTCTTAGTGGAGTTTGGTGAACTTTCTTCCCTTTGTAAATTCTGAAGCAGTTCCATCTTAAGACAGCATATCCTCCCCTGTTTCAGGCGTTACTCTTTTGTAAACAACTTGGTGACATACTGCAACACCTCTTAAGAACCCAAGCATGGTACAAGGATCAATTTTTCACTTGGACATAATGTTGTATATAGTTGAACATTTGGAAAGGCAAGGGATTTGCTTTGTGTGTTGTGTACATTGAGACCAGACAACAAGGTTGACACCAGAGCATTCGTTCTCACTTTTGAGGGGGATTTGCTTTCAGTGGAGATCAAAATCATGTTTTACCACTGCAGTATCAAGCCATATTTTCCACTCCTGATGTACTTAGATTCCAGCACTTTAAGCATATGTCTTCCCAGTGCACAAATTTGAAATTTCACCATACGTGCTACCAGCTGTCTGTATCAATTGCTGGAATGACTCTCCCCAATTCCTGAAGTATGCAAAGGAACACAAAATCCAGGAACTGGAGGTTACAGATTGTCTCTCATATTTTGAGGCTCGGAAAAAATATGATTGTTTCTATCCATTCTAATTGATATCAACTTTTGCCACAACTGGGGCCAGGTCATTTGCAGTATGTGTTGTATTTACTCCCTCATTGTTGACCTCTAGTAGTGGAGCTGCAAGCAACTAGTGACACGTTAGATGGATACGCTGTATTCGGCGAATATTTACTATTTGCACAATATACGAGAGAGAATTGTCAAAGCATGTGCTTCGATAAGTGCCGAAGTGGTAAAGAATACCACTCAATCCATGATAAGAAGATTGCAGCATTGCATTGATACCAATGGTCATCACTTTGAACACCTTCTGTAAATGGACGTTCATGTCACCTTTCTGATATTTGTTGACCTTCAAAGACCTTGCTGGTACACATTATTCTATTTGTCTCGATAGCCGCTATCAGAAAATAAGTACCAAACTATAGCATCCCATTTAAGAAAACGAAGTTGACTTTCATATCTTTGAAGTGACCTCACATAGCAACAAAAAACCGTCATATTATGGCCCTCGTTGTCCTGTGCAACGTTTGTCCCACAAACTTTTCAGCTACTGTCATACATTCGAAGTTATTCTGGGTGGCAATTGTTAGTAACTCACCCTGTATGATGTGCTTTGTCCTATATATTACTGATGATAAAAAGTAAACATATAACAACAAATGCTAAATATCTCAAGAAAATGTACTCTAAAAGCTGTAAACAGTACCTGCAGTTGTCCAGAAATTGTTTAGTAACTCATTTCAAAATTGATAAATGAATTAATTGACAGTACGGCACAGCAGTAATTACATAAGGGCTATATAGTGCTGTACACAGTATTAATATTATTGTTTCTTTCCTTTCTCAGACATTATGTCTGGTTAAAAATGGAAAGTGACACGGACCTTGATCAAGCGTGACTTCTTTTTAACTGTACAGTATATGTTACATTACATTTAGGAACTTTCGAGTAATTGAACATTTATCAATAATTACAGATTTCTTAGTTGTATATATACGTTTGGGTGTAGCTGTATTGTGTTGATGTACTGGTGGATATTGTGTGTTATGACTCCTGTAGTTGATAGTATAATTGGTATAATGTCAACTTTATCCTGATGCCATATGTCCTTGACTTCCTCGGCCAGTTTGATGTATTTTTCAATTTTTTCTCCTGTTTTCTTCTGTATATTTGTTGTATTGGGTATGGATATTTCGATTAGTTGTGTTGATTTCTTCTTTTTATTGGTGAGTATGATGTCAAGTTTGTTATGTGGTGTTGTTTTATCTGTTATAATGGTTCTGTTCCGGTATAATTTGTATTCATCATTCTCCAGTACATTTTGTGGCGCATACTTGTATGTGGGAATGTGTTGTTTTATTAGTTTATGTTGTATGGCAAGTTGTTGATGTATTATTTTTACTACATTGTCATGTCTTCTGGTGTATTCTGTATTTGCTAGTGTCATACATCCGCTTATGATCTCCTCTCTAAACCTTCTGCCTGCCTGCCTCATGCATCTCCTCCTCCTCCTCCTCTCTCTCTGTCTATTTCCTTCTTCTCGTCGCTCTGACCATCCCCTCTACTACCCATCTCAACCTGTCCCCAGCCATGTTCGCCATGTTTAAGCCCTGCAATACAGTTCAATAAAGCAGGCCAATACTACTTGCACAATATACTTGCCATACAGGCCAGGCTACACATCAAGGGCTTGAAAAATCATTAATTTCTTCCTGACGTGCAGGCCGTCATGCAAAGGAGGTTGATAAAGCAGACTGATACTACTCCAACATATCACGCCTATCAAGCAGGGTGACCTACACGTTGGGGCCCAGAAAACCGTCTCTTGCCCCTAACAGGTAGGCTGCACTGCAAAGCAACTTGATTTGACTGGCCGGTACTGTTCCCACACAACATGCCTGTCATGCAAGGCAGCCTATAAGCCTGTATCTCAACTCCTATTGGAACTAGGAGATTATAAACCACACAGTGATGGATAGTCTTGAGGTATGCTGTTTCTGTGTCACATTTGGTTGGAATCGATCTAGTGGTTATATATGAGGGCTGTTCTAAAAGTTAGGTGACTTTTCAAATTGCGCGGGCAACATACATTCTTTTATCAATCCTTTTTTTGTTGATACACTTGTCACGAACATATGTTCCCAGTTCTAAGTGTACAGCCTACTTCATTTGTTTTTGACAGATAGAAAGGTTAGGCGTGTTTTTGTACTCAGCTATTTTCAATTATAAAAAATGGAGCAACGAATTTGCATCAAATTTTGTGTGAAAAATGGAATCAAGTGCTCTAAAACACTTGAATGTTGACTGTGGCATATGCTGCATCTGCTCTAAGTTTAAAAAAAAAAAAAATTACAAGTAGTACAAGTTCTTCCAAGATGGCCGAGAAGGTGGCAATGACAAACCTTGCTCAGGACGCCCCAGCACAACAGCAGAAGATACGATTGAAGCTGTGAAGAAAATTGTTTTGGAAAACCATCAAATTACCATAAGAGAAGTTGCTGACGATGTTGGCATATTGGTTGGCTCAGGTCATGCAATTTTTTCAGATGTTTTGGGCATGAGATACGTGTCAGCGAAGTTTGTTATCTCTATTTTGATCAGAAGAGCCTTCACATGAGCATCGCTCAGGAGCTCTTGAACATCAGTGATGATCCTGATTTTCTCAAAAGGATCATAACTGGTGACAAAACATGGGTTTATGGTTATGACATCAAAACCAAAGCCCAATCGTCCCAATGGAAACATCCCAGAGAGCCAAGACCGAAAAAAATTACCATGGTGTAGGGCAACATGAATTTTTGCCTCGAGATCTTATGGTCAATAAGGAGTATTACCTTGATGTATGCACTGTTTGCAAGAAGCAATACACAAAAAACGTCTGAAATTGTGCAAAAACAGTTCATGGCTTTTGCATTGCGACAATGCAACTGCTCATTCATCGTTGCTTGTGAGAGATTTTTTGGCTGAAAACTTGACAATCATGCCTCAGCCACCAATTCACCGGATTTGGCCCCTGCGACTTTTGCCTGTTGCCAAAACTGAAGAGACCTATGAAAGGATGAAGATTTTCAACAATTGAGGAAATAAAAACTGCATTGCTGGAAATACTCAAGGCTGTCCCAAAAAGTGCTTATGAGAAGTTCTTCGAGGATTGGAAGAAGTGTTGTATTGTATCTTAGGGGGGATTACTTTGAAGGGGACAACATGAATATTGATGAATAAATAAATATTTTGTTCAAAAAAATATAATGTCACTTTCCTTTTTGAGCACACCTCATGTGTAATATAAAACGTAGTTATTTGGTACAGGAGAGGGAAGTTAGATCTTTTAAAATTCAATAAATATCACAGTAAATCTTTGTTTGATTATGCAACAAGCTATAACAATGAACTAAAGTATTTTCTTCAGTACTTGTAATTCTGTTTTTGTAATGGCTTCAATGCTGATGGCTAGTTAGTGATGCTTTCTCAACTGCTTAGAGCGTTTCTGAGTGAATAAAGGACTAAAGTGGCATATTTACTCAGATTAAGAATATTGCCTTAGGTCAACACAGCGACCACATTGTAAACAACATTATTTTATTTTATTTTATCTGTCAACCTTGGGTCTCATGAATTGTATCACAACTGGCTTACTTCTTAGCAAGTCATCATTAAGTGGTGTATTTAAAATAAAGATAAAGGGGAGAGGGTAGCAAAATAGTAGGGAACTGAATTATAAAATCAGATTAACTTGTACACACAACTTCACTCATCTGAATGTGTTGCACAATAACTCATCAACCTACTGCTGGCTTTGGTGGAAAGGAATTAAGTTGGCTGTTTTATTACTCACAACATCTTAAGTTTAAGTATGCTAATAGTACTGTAGCTGGAAAAACACTAATGAAACTGGTTTGTAGCAGCAACAGTCAGCACCTGTGGAACATATTTAGTTGTCTCATCAACTGAAAATTTCTCAGCTATGCTCTGATTAAAATTACTTTGTGATTGACAGATTGGATACACGAGAGGACAGTGTTGCAGCCAGCTGCACACCACAAGACACTGCATATACCTACAAAACAGGCAACACAGGGAGCACGTGGCAATTGAAAAAGAACTACAATTGGATGGTGCCAGGCTCTCATCTCTTCAACTCACTGAAACATCAAGTGCAAAGTAATTTTTACTTGAGTATAGGGAGATTGTAAGGCCAGAGACCATATATGTGGTTAGTGATAAAAAGGAAGTGGCATGATGGTCATTAACAGTTATGCAACTTCTGTGCTGACATGAAGGTTATGCAGAAATAATGTCTTAGCATTTAACAACCTATTGAAAGATGATGTACATGCAATACTATTATCAGTAGTGCAAACAATGGTAGGTTATGTAAGTAAATAGCCTTTTTCGATAGTTATGTTCATATGTGGTGTGGGTGACTTGCTGGAAGGGTTCCAAACCTACTGTAACAGCTATGTAATATATGGGTAGCTCGATAAGAAATTTTCAAATTTTTTGCTTTGTAGGGAAGGAGGTTTAATTTTAGCATTCTAGTGATGTCAAGGTGTAGCTTGTGGCTTAATGGGTAGGTATTATATCAGACTCCAAATTGAAGGAAGGACTGAAACAGCTCAGTCTGTTTATCCTCAAAATTTATCTCCAGTTAACAGTTAGGTTCTTGGTGATCACATATTCAAACACAATCATTTCTGGAGTCACCAGTCTCCATCGTTGGCCTGCTTGTGAGATGCCATGAAATCAAGGCTGTCGCAAGTACTTGCTTAGAAGAAAGATTACATACTATTCAGTGTATTAAATACTGATAGCCACTAGGTTGATGTCACAGAACAAGTGGAGTGTGAACAAATTCAAAGATCTGGAGCTCAATCCACAGCTAGTCCTAAGATTTTTTTATTATTGCTTCTTTTTTCTCTGACAATGATGCGTATATTTGAAAAATGTGAAATTAAACAGTGTTCATATCAGTCTTAGCGTTCATGACAGCTTTGCCATTCTCATTATCAAAATTGGTAGAGCTGGTTTCACCATGTCTGATATTTAAATCATATCCATTCCCCCTCATGAGAACCAGTTTAGAATTTCATATCAGTTGAGACCACTGGACTATACATAGTAATAAAATGAGTTCTTAGGTGGACTTGGGATTTTTGTTTGTTTGAAAGAGTAACTTAAGTAACAGAGTGAATGCAAGCAATCAGAGTGAAAAAGCCACTTGAGATGTCACAAGAAGGTCATATCACTTTAAAGCTTTTTACATGATATTTGTACTGAGGCTGGTATCATTTAATAGTAAATTTTTATATTATCATTTAAGAACCTACTGAAGGATGATATACATGCAATACGATTATCAGTAGTGTGAACAATGGTAGGTCATTTATGTAAATAGCCTTTTCAATAGTTGTGGTTTTGTGTGGCATGGTTGGTTGGTTGGTTTTGGGGAAGGAGACCAGACAGCGTGGTCATCGGTCTCATCGGATTAGGGAAGGAGGGGGTAGGAAGTCGGCCGTGCCCTTTCGGAGGAACCATCCCGGCATTTGCCTAGAGTGATTTAGGGAAATCACGGAAAACCTAAATCAGGATGGCCGGACGCGGGATTGAACCGTCGTCCTCCCGAATGTGTGGCATGGGGAACTTGCTAAATGTTACTTAATAGTCTGGAGAATAAAAGTCAACTCTGCTTCTAGAAATAAATTGTACTGTGTTATGCTACAAAGTTTCACTGTGTTGTGATACAAAAGTATTATTATTCACTAAAGTGTCAGAGTTCAACTGTAAGACCTCTTTAGGATCTCTTGTAATAAATATAAATGGGTGGTGGAAGGGTATATTTTGTAGCATTTAGTTTACTCATGCTGATACCCTTACAGCCAAAATTTCCATGTTCAGGTGGGAAGAACAGTGACTGAAGTGACAGTAACTATGTCTGACAATCAGAAATTCAGCCTTGGCATACCTCCTTCTAGCCATGCAGATCGTATGAGGTCCTTCTCACTTGTCGTCACATCATATGTAGCCCCGTGATGCAGTCACATCATACATAGCCCTATGATGGATGGCGTCTTGCTACGGAGAGCAAGTGTGTGATGCTTTTGATGTGGCTCACAGTGGTCACATTTTGGTAGACTGTGTTTTATATTCAGAAAGAGGGCATCATCTGATTACCAGCTGTCTATTTTAACTGGCAATCAAACAGATGTGGTATGCCTGTTAAGGTTCTGTGACATGTGGCTTGTTCCCTAAAATTTATGGAGAATTTTGTAATGTGTTATCAGGAAGGCTGGCTCAACCATGTTTTTTTGTTATTGATCAACCAGTCATGTTTCCCTTTTTCATTATTTTAGTATTCTTCGTGTATTTATGAACATCTGTCCAATCTCATGGTTCTTAAAATATATTGATAGTGTGATGGTGTGGGTAACCATGAGCGAGCCTGAGAGTGAGTGATTGTAATTATACGACATTTGTTTCTATTAAATTTCGTACAGGCAAACACCCCCCCCCCCCCCCCTCCCTCCACCACACATGCAAACAAACACACACACAGTTTCCATAAGAGGTGTGTCCACGACATGATTTTGAGTATATTTCCAAGTTCTAACTGTGCATTAGTTCAGCTTTCCATAGTTTTTTAGTGACTGCCGTAGTCATATTAGTCTAAAAGTGACAACATCAGAGTTGTTCACTGTTAATGGTTAGCTATGAGTCATTATGTGTAATAGTATTTAATTCATGAAACTAGTCATGCCCCTTTTATCATACAGGAGGTACATTTTGGAGCTGGCACTGCGTCTTATATTACATCTGCTCCCTTAGAGCTTTTTGACTGATTACTGAAACAGTTGTAAGTGTCTTAAAAATTGGGTGTCAGAATAAAAGCATTGTTCAAATTGAAGACTCTATCCTTATTTATTAAAAGCTGAATCAAAAGATCAATTCATAAATCAGCCATAGAAAGCTATCCCATTGTTTGTCCCATATTTGTTTAAACATTAGAGCTTTTTATTCATTCTATTCATTTCTATTACAGTACCTGTTCATTATCTTGATCAGAAAATGTTATTCTTTGTTGCAGCATAAGAAGAGAATTGGCGAAATAGCATGCGGAAAAATGGAACTAATAACCTAGTTTAACGCCTGGAAACTTCTTTTTTCAATTGTGCTGGGAAACCTTATATGTTTTATTTGTTATTACTAAAAAATCCTCATGTTAGCATATTACAAAAATTGATGTGTATTTTAATCGTATAACCGTTGCAGTTTTTGGTTTCTTGTTTCAGGAAGATTGAGGAAACAAGTTACCCTTTTAAAAAGTCAATGTCTGTAACGCTGCTAGCAGAATATTTTCAGAGATATATTTGTCTGTTTGAAGAGCTCCAAAATTTCAGTCCCACTTATAAAGATGAATAGAAAAGGTGATATTACATTGAATGAAGAGACAGATAAGAATACTGATGTTCAAGAACAGGTAGAAGAAGAGAAGAAAACTTCCGAAGGACAGAATGTCGGAGAAGATGGCATGGAGTGTCAAGATGAAGAAGGAGCACACAAAAAGAGATCTCAAAGACAAGAAGAAGACAAATTACTAAACCATTTACGGCATATTTCCAAAACTATTGTTAAGCCCGGGGAGTGGGGAACTAAACCTCAAGAGTTTGCAGAGTGTAAAGTGAAAATAACAGATGTTTCATTTGAAGGAGTAGATGTAGATCCAACTAGTTGCTACTTCAGTAATTCCTTTAATGGAATAATAAAAATCGGAGAGGCAGATAACGACCTGGATCGATTGCTAGAATTGTGTGTTCAGTGTATGTTCTTGAGAGAAACCAGTCATTTTGTGATAGAAGTACCAACAAAACCTCTTTGCCAGTCAAAATATGAAACTAGACCTAGCATTAAGGGTAACATAAAATGTATTCTAGAACTTGAGGAGTTACATAATGATGAATTGTTGTTTGATTGGAGCAAAGAGAAGAAATTTTCTATAGCAACACTATATAAGGAGCAAGGTGTGAATCTTTTTCGTGCTGGTCGTATTATAGACTCCTTCATAAAATTTAGTAAAGCTTTCAAAATTATTGTTACTATAGGTTCTCTAGAATCTTTATCCAGAAAGTCGCCTCTAGACAAAGACATTCTATCACTGCGAGTTAACTTGTTAAATAATATGGCATCATGTCAGCTTCATCAGAAGAATTTTCATTATGTTATTGTACTATGTCAGAAAGTGTTAAAAATTGATGAGAATAATGTGAAAGCCCTATATAGGAATGCTGTAGCGTGTAAAGAGCTCCATAATTATGAAACAGCTGAAGACAATTTGAAAGCAGTTTTGAAAATTGAGCCTAACAACACTGCAGCAAAAGGAAGGTTGCAAGAAGTGAGAGAAGTTACAAAAGAAATGAATGACCGATATGCAGCAGTTGTGAAAAAGATGTTTAAGTAGAACGTATCAGATTTTGTCACATTGGCCATAATATTCCTATCTGTTTCATGTTTCTCACAGGCATAAGTGTTGCCTTTGAACTGTTGAATTTCAACAAATGATAGGGATATTTGTAACTAGTATCCAGACAGTAAAATGTTTTTCATTTAATTCTCTCCATTTCCCCGAGAAGAAAATGCCAGCAAACTAAATACCAGCAGCTACATTACCACAAGTCCACAACAATGAGTGTTAATGTATTTTCAGTGCATGAACATGGTAGTGTGAAACTAGATACTATTACTTTCATGTGTTTTGTTGAAATTATTCTGATATAATATGATCAGTCTTTTGATGGAAGGTGTGGAGCTTCCACAAAAGTTCAGTGAACCACAGTGTGTGAACAGCTGTTATCTGTTTACAGAGCAGATCAGTCTTTTTATCAAATTGCATGAATTTTGTAATCATAAGAAGACAATAAGATGAACCATGTTTTTAAAACTTTGTGCAATGTGGTTATTTTTTAAGCTCTTGTAAATCACTGGTGAGAACTTTGTTTGTTAAATCTAAAGCTTTCTAATGCAGAAACAATAGTTTTTGAAGAATTTAAAATCTTAGTGATATAGAGAGTATTTTAGGAAATGCATACAGAAAGTGACAGTTTCTTTAGAACATAAAAAAGATGATTTGAGGAGCCATATATACAGGCAAGCAAAAATGTGGAAGCAATGAAATGCATGTGTGGGATATAAGTAAAATAGTTGTCCTATTGATGAGAAGGATCAGCCATTTACTGAAAGGGCCATCACCTCTTTGCTAATAGTCATCATTTGTTTCCATTATAAATCAAACTATTGCAATCGGTTTATTGTATTTATCAGATCTCCGAACATACTTTTTGGCATCTCCTAGTATACTTTTTAACATCTGCTTTTGAATTTCACACTGTCCTTCATTATTTTCTCTGTTTCAATTCTAAAAGCAGCAGATCCTCACACATCTGTAGGACTATTTTCAACATAACTGCAATACTTAATTCTGGAACAAGCTTTTATAACTATACTTGCCCTAGCATATATTTTTTTTTTTTTTTTTGTTTTTCACCTCTTCACTTACAGTTAGATGTGTAAAAGTTTTAATTGTAAAAATTGTATTTATGGAAATGAATAGTCATTTCTGTGTTTTTATAAACATGTCACATGTCAAATAAAACGTTTTTTTGAGCGAGGAAGTTGCTCTTTTCACCTTTTTTTGCTTTCCTCATTAGAGTTATTTCTTATCTTTTAAAATGAATATTTCCTCAAGAATCAGTCTGAAGTGAGTGTACCAATAATGAGCTGATTAACAATTCCTAATCTTCCTTCTTTCATGTAGTGATAAGGGGGTCTCCAAGATGTTGTTCTAACTTCACAGTAACTAAGGAAGAACTAGTTTTCTTGGGTCAACATTAATATCCTATTAAACCAAATTTCCAAAATTAACTTTTATGCAAAAGCCATATCTATGACAGCATTCAAATGGAAATCAAAGACCTGCCACAACTTTTGGACCATGGAATGGTTCCATTCAAAAGTAATCACCACATGTGTTAACACATATATCCCACTGGGAGACAAGATGATAAAGTCCTGTTTCATACACACATCAAAAAAAGTTTTGCATCACCTTGGTTCTCAGAGTTCCAGTACCTGTATAGAAAATTGTAATAGAGATAAACATATACATCATTTCTGCCCTTTTTATTGCTCATGAAAACCACACATTGCATGTTGTACCACCATACAGCAAGACCTTCACAGGTGGCGCAGATTGCTGTACACACCAGTACCTCTAATACCCAGTAGCACGTCCTCTTACATTGATGCATGCCTGTATTCGTCGTGGCATACTGTCCACAAGTTCAACAAGGCACTGTTGGTCCAGATTTTCCCACTCCTCAATGGCGGGTGTAGATCCCTTAGAATGGCTGGTGGATCACGTCCTCCATAAACTGCCCTTTTCAATCCATCCCAGGCATGTGCGAAAGGGCTCATGTCTGGAGAACATGCTGGCCACTCTAGTCAAGTGATGTCATTATCCGGAAGAAAGTCATTCACAAGATGTACACGATAGGGGTGCGAATTGTTGTCCATGAAGACGAATGCCTCACCAATATACTGCGGATATGGTTCCACTATCGGTCCGAGAGTGGCATTCACGTATCGTACAGCCGTTACGGCGCTTTCCATGGCAACCAGCAGCGTACGTTGGCCCCACATAATACCATTACAAAACAGCATGGAACTTCTACCTTGCTGCACACTCTGGACAGTGTGTCTAAGGCGTTGCCTCCAAACATGTCCCCGACGATTGTCTGGTTGAAGGCATATGCGACACTCATCGGTGAAGAGAACGTGATGCCAATCCTGGGCGGTCCATTTGGCATGTTGTTAGGCCCATCTGTACCGCGCTGCATGGTGTCGTGGGTGGAAAGGTAGCCTCACCGTGGACGTTGAGAGTGAAGTTGCGCATCATGCAGCCTATTGCGCACAGTTTGAATCATAACATGACTTCCTGTGGCTGCACGAAAAGCACTATTCAACATGGTGGCATTGCTGTCAGGGTTCCTCTGAGCCATAATCCGTTGGTAGCGGTCATCCACTGCAATTGTAGTCTGAGTGAGGCATGTCTTCGACAGTTCCTGTCTCTCTCTATCTCATCCATGTCCGAACACCATTGCTTTGGTTCACTCTGAGATGCCTGGACACTTCCCTTGTTGAGAGCCCTTCCTGGCCCAAAGTAACAACTGAACCACGGTATTGACCATCTAGGTGTGATTGAACTATAGACAACATGAGCCGTGTACCTCCTCCCTGTTGGAATGACTAGAACTGTTCAGCTGTTGGCCCCCCCCCCCCCCCCTCCGAATAATGGTTGTTTATGCCTTTAGGTGGGTTTAATGACATCACTGAACAGTCAAAGACTGATACAATATCACGCTGCTGCTATGGTTGCAGGTTCGAATCCTGCCTCGGGCATGGATGTTTGTGGTGTCCTTAGGTTAGGTGGGTTTAAGTAGTTCTAATTCTAGGGACTGATGACCTCAGATGTTAAGTCCCATAGTGCTTACAGCCTTATTTATATATGTATATATCCACAGTCAACATCTATCTTCAGGAGTTCTGGGAACTGTTCGCCGCTGGCGGATCCACAACTACACTCATTCTTGCACTTCCTCATCTGATGGAAAACAAGGACCATGCATGTTTCTCTTCAGGCCACTATAGATGTGAAAATCACGTGATGAAAGATCTAGAGGACATTGCAGTGTTTCCCAACCAATTGCTGGAGTGTAACCTTCATCCGATTAGCACTGTGGAGGTGGGTATTATTGTGCAACAGTATGGTTCGGTCCAACAGCATTCCCAGAGCCCAAGTGCAAATGACAAAGCTGACAGTAAAAACATCCAATATCTTGCCTGCCAAAGGAATCCAAAGCTGTTCACATCAGTTCTGGTAAGTTCTCCTTCAACTGCAGGGGCCTTCTGCTCATCAAGTTCCTTGGTTGTAGAACTACAATAAGTGTATGGTGCTAAGAAGACACTTTACAGAAAATGCAACATGGCATAAAGTTAAGAAGCTCAGGAGTGCTGTTGGATGGAATCATCCTGCTGCATGATAATGCCTGCCCTCACACTGCCCATCAGCTGAAGGCTAAGCTTCAGTGATTTTGTTGGGAAACACTGCAGCATCCTCCATATACCTTGGATCTTTCACATATGCATGTGATTTTCACAGCTTTGGTAACCTGAAGAAAGACTTGTGGATGTCAGTTTGTCAGACAAGGAAGTGCAAAAGCAGGTGGAGTTGTGGATCCATTAGCAGCTGAGAGTTCCACAAAATGAGAATAGATTGTCTTGCCTTCCAGTAGGATAAATGTCTTGCGTGTGGTGATTATTTTTGAATAGATTCACTTCATGGTGCTTTTGTGGCAAGTGTTTCATTTGGATTTGACTGGCTCTTATATTAACAAGAACTGTATAGATACCTCTTAATTACAAGCGGCAGTCAAATGAAAATGAGACAAATGGGGGAAAAGTAAGTAAACTATGTGTTGTTTCAAAAGTGTACCATAATTGTTAATACATTTATCCCATTGTAATACAAGCTGATCATTTCCTTCATGGGACAATGTTTTTGGTTACTTACAGAACCATAGTTTTATCCAGGTGTGCACCCTTTGTCCAAAGCAAATTTATGGCCATTAATTTCTTTCTTCAGGGCTCCAAAAGTATGGAAATCACATGGGGAGGGATCGGAACTGTATGGAGGACATGTGAGGGCTTCCTAGCGAAAGTCAGCACAATTTTTTTAAAAAAACTTTGGGAACATGTGGGCAGGCATTATCCTGTAACAAAATGAGCCCTAAATCAACATTACTAGGCATTTAGACTTGACTTGCACGTCAGTTTTTGCAAAGCGTCCATGTACTGCTGTGTGCTAATTGTGATGCTAAATTCCAGGAATTAAATAACCAGTGGGTTAACGGATGGCATCATTTTGTTGCATTATAATGCCCACCTACGTGTTACCGAAGTTTTTTTGACTACGCTGCAGACATGTCATTGGGAAGCCCTTGCACATCCTCCATACAGTCTCAATCACTGCTGATATGATTTCCATATTCTTGGAGCCCTGAAGAAAGACATTCTTGGCTGTTGGTTTGCTCTAGATGAAGAGGCTCTTGCGTGGGTTCAATCATGGTTTCATAGGCAGCTGCAAACATTTGTCCATGGAGGCACTGACCATCTTGTCTCATAATGGGATAAATGTATTGACAGGTATGGCAATTACTTTAAATAATATACTTACTTTTTCCCATCTGTCTAGTTGTTGTTTTACTACATTTTACATATTTTGTTTACGATATTAGTGAAATTGAAATACACTCCTGGAAATTGAAATAAGAACACCGTGAATTCATTGTCCCAGGAAGGAGAAACTTTATTGACACATTCCTGGGGTCAGATACATCACATGATCACACTGACAGAACCACAGGCACATAGACACAGGCAACGGAGCATGCACAATGTCGGCACTAGTACAGTGTATATCCACCTTTCGCAGCAATGCAGGCTGCTATTCTCCCATGGAGACGATCGTAGAGATGCTGGATGTAGTCCTGTGGAACGACTTGCCATGCCATTTCCACCTGGCGCCTCAGTTGGACCAGCGTTCGTGCTGGACGTGCAGACCGCGTGAGACGACGCCTCATCCAGTCCCAAACATGCTCAATGGGGGACAGATCCGGAGATCTTGCTGGCCAGGGTAGTTGACTTACACCTTCTAGAGCACGTTGGGTGGCACGGGATACATGCGGACGTGCATTGTCCTGTTGGAACAGCAAGTTCCCTTGCCGGTCTAGGAATGGTAGAACGATGGGTTCGATGACTGTTTGGATGTACCGTGCACTATTCAGTGTCCCCTCGATGATCACCAGTGGTGTACGGCCAGCGAAGGAGATCGCTCCCGACACCATGATGCCGGGTGTTGGCCCTGTGTGCCTCGGTCGTATGCAGTCCTGATTGTGGCGCTCGCCTGCACGGCGCCAAACACGCATACGACCATCATTGGCACCAAGGCAGAAGCGACTCTCATCGCTGAAGACGACACGTCTCCATTCGTCCCTCCATTCACGCCTGTCGCGACACCACTGGAGGCGGGCTGCACGATGTTGGGGCGTGAGTGGAAGACGGCCTAACGGTGTGCGGGACCGTAGCCCAGCTTCATGGAGACGGTTGCGAATGGTCCTCGCCGATACCCCAGGAGCAACAGTGTCCCTAATTTGCTGGGAAGTGGCGGTGCGGTCCCCTACGGCACTGCTTAGGATCCCACGGTCTTGGCGTGCATCCGTGCGTCACTGCGGTCCGGTCCCAGGTCGACGGGCACGTGCACCTTCCGCCGACCACTGGCGACAACATCGATGTACTGTGGAGACCTCACGCCCCACGTGTTGAGCAATTCGGCGGTACGTCCACCCGGCCTCCCGCATGCCCACTATACGCCCTCGCTCAAAGTCCGTCAACTGCACATACGGTTCACGTCCACGCTGTTGCGGCATGCTACCAGTGTTAAAGACTGCGATGGAGCTCCGTATGCCACGGCAAACTGGCTGACACTGACGACGGCGGTGCACAAATGCTGCGCCGCTAGCGCCATTCGATGGCCAACACCGCGGTTCCTGGTGTGTCCGCTGTGCCGTGCGTGTGATCATTGCTTGTACAGCCCTCTCGCAGTGTCCGGAGCAAGTATGGTGGGTCTGACACACCGGTGTCAATGTGTTCTTTTTTCCATTTCCAGGAGTGTAGAAGTTAAATGATGTCAAATGATATTGCATTCAGGCCCAAGCTGCCCTAGTTGGGAGTTGTGTGTGTGAGGTCTGTTTGCTTGTGTGAATGAATGTTGTGGGTTTCTCTTCTTCCGACAAAGGCTGTGGCTGAAAGCTTATGTGTAAGTATATTTTAATTGTGCCTGTCTGCCACTTAAATGTTTTATCTTTATGGTAAGTCGAATCTACCTTTTCCCACTTTGTTGATATTCCTACATGGAGTTTCCATTCTTTGTTGATATGAAATGAGATATCACAGGCTGGCAAAAAGTGAAGACCAAACAGAATTAAAACCAGGAACAGAGCTGGGTGGAAATGCAGATTTAGGCATTAGTATAAACAAGAAAATTAAATACAGTAGTGCAGATAGTGAAGGATTTTCAGACGGCAGAAGCAGCAGAACTTGGTTTAAAGAACAACAAAATGAAATTCTGCAGATGTCATTTATGCATATGAGCCAGTGTGCTCACATTCTGATAAGGAGGTAGAATTCCATTATAAAGAGATCTAGAAACTGATAAATTCCACTATAAAATTGTCGAAATGTGATTTTAATACAAAAACAGGATAAAAATTAAAGAATGACTCTCCAGTGGGAAGCTGTGTGTTTGATACCAGGAATGAATGATGTCATATAGTAATACATTAGTAGAGTCTGCTGAGCAGAAAAACATCTTTTTCCACAGCGCGTTCTTCCAGAAGAATGCAGTTAGAAAGTGGATTTGGCAAAGACCAGATGGAATAAAAATGGATCTGACTGTATTTTATCAAACAATAAATCATAATGTGGAACACACAGAACTCTAAAAAACAAACTATCAAGTAGGGACTCAGATATGTAGATTATAAAAATTTAATTGAAAACAGGGAGACATGCCAGATTAAGTTAACCAATTTCTGAGTCTTAGATAATGAAGATTATACAGATTCACATGAAAGCAGCAATTATTTATCATAGATTTTAAGATTATGTGAGAAGATGCCATAAAAAATTGTAAGTTATAAGTGAAAAAGATGAGGAAATAAAATGGAAACGTAGGCACCACATTTTATCAACTAAGCTGGCAGTGTAATACCAGAGAGAAAATTTATAAACATTCCAAGACTTACGTAGATGTTTATATAATTCAAATGTTGAATCACAAAGAAAGATACACTGAAGAGCCAAAGAAACTAGTACACCTGCCTGACATCATGTAGGGCAGAAGTGCCACAACATGATGTGGCATGGACCTTACTAATGTCTGAAGTAGTGCTGGAGAGAATTGACAGGATGAATCCAGCAGGGCTGTCCGTAAATCCATAACAGTACGTGAGGGTAGACATCTCTTCTGAACGGCATGTTGCAAGGCATCCCAGATATACTCAATAATGTTCATGTCTGGGTAGCTTTTCGGCCAGCGGAAGTGTTTAAACTCAGAAGAGTGTTTCTGGAGTCACTTTGTAGCAATTCTGAATGTGTGGGGTGTCACATTGTCCTGCTGGAATTTCCCAAGTCTGTTGGACTGCACAGTGGACATTATAGGATGCAGATGATCAGACAGGACGCTTATATATATATGTCACCTGTCAGAGTCGTATGTAGATGTATAAGGGGTCCCATATCACTCCTACTGCACACACCACACCATTACAGAGCCTCCACCAGCTTGAACACTCCCCTGCTGACATGCAGGGTCAATGGATTCATGAGGCTGTCTTCATACCTGTACACATCCATCCGCTCAATACAATTTGAAACAAGACTCGCACAATCAGGCAACATGTTTCCAGTCATCAACAGTCCAATGTCAGTGTTAACAGGCCCAGTGGGGTGTAAAGTTTTGTGCCGTGCAGTCATCAAGGGTACATGTGTGGGCCTTTGGCTCCAAAAGCCCATATTGATGATGTTTTATTGAATGGTTTGCATGCTGACACTTGTTGATGGTCCAGCATTGAAATCTGCAGCAATTTGTGGAAGGATTGCCCTTCTGTCATGCTGAACGATTCCCTTCAGTTGTCATTGGTCCCACTCTTGCAGGATCTATTTCCAGCCACAACTATGTTAGAGATTTGATTTGATATTCACAGTACACTTGTGAAGTGGTCGTACGGGAAAATCCGCACTTCATCGATACCTCGGAGGTGCTGTGTCTCATTGCCCATCTGCTATTTACAACACTACGATCAAACTCACTTAAATCTTGATACCCTGCCATTGTAGCAGCAGTAAACCATCTACCAACTGCACCAGACACTTGCTGTCTTTTATAGGGATCGCCAACCACAGCACCGTATTCTGTCCGTTTACATAACAAGTCAAGCTGAAACTGTGAGACCCATTCTTGTTGATGTGAGAACTAGCAGCACATCTTACTTACATACTTGGAGCTACAGAGAACAATCTGGTGCAGAACCTGGGAAGAATTGCTGCGGCTGACACATGGATGAATTTCTGTGAGTAATACTTTCACTGTCGCTAAAAAGCTGGAGCGGCGTCACAATAAGATGATCAGCACTACACTGTAGGACTTATGCTCACGGAAAGGGGCTCTTTCATGCTTGTGTGCATTGCCTTGATCTGTTTTACGAGTAACATTACAAGCCCTTCTATTTCTGCAGTTAATACTTTTATGGGATATTCATGGCAGAACTTGGTGTATTGAAGATCAGCATAGCTCATGTTCATGTCTGATGGATTTGTGCAGCACTTTTCTCATCAGCAGCTTTCACCTTCTTTTTACTTGCTGCTAGCATAATTTTTTATGGGAGAAGATTATCTAGTTCTGACAGTACTCTAGACATTTTAGAAGGAAAACTACATATTCTAAGGAGAAAGTGACGTAATCAGAGATCAAACATTACTTGATTCAGTGCTGCAATCAGGGAATTTCCAGCTGAGACAGTGATCTCCAAATTTATACACTACAGGGCTCATTTGGGGGACACATTGTCAATTGTTGTACTGCTGGATGACCAACTACACACCCTTTTGTCAGAAAAGTATTAAAATACTGATGTAACAGTTTGTGAGAATTGATAAAGTGAAGTGTACCCTTTCCATTGCTTTCAACAGCACTGAAAGGAAATTCTCTCAATCCTTATGAACTTTACGCATGAAGGATGTGGTCCCTCTCGCCAGTGCAGTTACTAAAACAGTCAAATTACCGTGCATCAACTTGAAGATTGCTCCTCAGGAGATGTGGAGACCTGGTCCAGATTTTTGGAACAACCTGAAAGCTCTGTGTCGATTGTTAATAAGTGTATCTTTCTTTCAGGCTTGTCTTCAATGGTGAGTGTTTGTCAGAGACAAGGATGTCATCAGGAGTGCCCCAGGGAACCTATATAAGTAACCTGACAGATTGGGTGTGTGGAAATCTGAAGCTGTTTGCCATACACTGTGGTATATGGTAAGGTGTCATTGTTGAACTTCTATATGAGGATACAAGGTAACTTAGACAGAACTTATAGTTGATGTGATGAATGACAGCTTGCTCTAAAAGAAAAATACATAGTGTATCAAAAAGAATCACCTGTTTGGCATGTTTATATTTCTAAAACTAATAAACATTTACAATGAATTTTGTTTTCTGATGAATGGGAAACTCAGAAAGGTTTTTTTTCATACCTTTTCATAGAAGTTCAATATGCATATGTTAATGTGGTATTTAAATTGTTCTCACACTGCAGTGAGGATGTCTTGAGTTACAGCTTCCACAGCTGCATAGATGTATCAGTTCATTCATTATTGCTGGTAATGGAGGCACATACACAGAGTCTTTTACAAACCCCCACAAGAAGTAATCTCATACAGTAACCTCAGAGAACAGTAATGTACGGCTGAATCATTTGGTCCATTACAACCAATCTATCAATCACTAATCCTTTGATTTAAAATTTCCTGCACTTCCAGATGCCAGCATGGGGGTGCTCCATGCTGTTGGTAAATGAATTCATTCAGATCAGTCTCCAACTGTGGGAAAAGAAAGTTGTCAAGCATATCGAGATATGTGCTTCCTGTAACAGTGTTCTTGGGAAAGAAAAATGGACCATACTCCTTTTCCTGTGAAAGTGTACAAAACACATTAAATTTTGGAGAGTCCATCTCATGTAGTACAACTTCATGTGGTTCTTCTGTACCCCATATTCTCACATTATGATGGTTCACCTTTCCATTTAAATGGAATGGTGCCTCATCACTAAACACGAAGCATGGAAGGAAACTGCCAGCCTCCATCTTGCCAAGAACGAAATTACAGAACTCCTCATATTGTTGTTTGTCACCTTCAAGAAGAGCTTGCAGTATCTGAATTTTGTATGGTTTAATGTGTAAATGTCAACGCAACACATGCCAGGTGGACATCGGGGGAATGTTGAGCTGCCGAGCTGCGTGGAAAACGGATGTCTGCGGACTGCTTGTGAAACTGTGGCAGATGCATTTGATGTCTGTGTCAGACACTTGGAGATGGCCCAGTGATTTGCCTTTAGACAAACAACCTGTTTCTCAGAATTGTTCATGCCATCATCCAGTACTCTGCGCTGTATGAGGATGCACACCATACCTAGTACTAAAGTCATGCTGAACAGTTATTGCTGACCTGCACTGCGCAAAATGTAGAACACAAAATCCTTTCTGTTGTCCTGACACCATTTTTACTAGAACTGAAGTGAGCGCACACTGCTACTACCTAGCGGAACAATGTAAAACTCAAGAGTTTGCTCTTTCCAACAGCACATAGTTCACACACAGATCTCAGATAACATAATAGTTATGATTTTTGAAAATAGGATACACCCTGTATAAGAAAATACAAGGGATTAGAAAAAACAATCCTGTAACATTCGAGCAAAACATTAGTATGCTGGTTGACACAGTTTTGCTGATTAAATATCTTGGCATAATGTTACAAAGTGATATAAAATGGAATGGGCATCTAAGGACAGTACTAGGGGAGCTGAATGGTCAGCTTTGATTTATCAGGAGAATTGTAGGAAAGTGTGGTTCATCTGTAAAGGAGACCATATGATTAGAGAACCCTAGTGTGACTCATTCTTGAGTACTGCTTGAGTGTTTGGGATCCCCACCAAGTCAGATTAAAGGAAGACATTGAAGCAATTCAAAGACGATGTTAGATTTGTTACTGGTAGATTTTATCAACACACAAAAATTACAGAGATGCTTCGGGAATTCAGATGGAAACTGCTGAAGCGAAGACTATGTTGTTTTCGAGAAACATTACCAAGAGAAATTTAGAGAACCAGCATTTGAAGCCTCTGCCACCAAAGCACATTTTGTGTAAGGATCACAAAGAGAAGATAAGTGAAACTGGAAAGGAAATGACTAGTATTAGTACAAGGTATCCTCCACCATGCACCATATGGTGGCTTGTAGAATATCTCTGTGGATATAGAAAGGTCAGATGCTCATTGATGATATTGCTGTATCCACATCCACTTACAAGAATAAAAAGAACATTCTTTGGGAAAAGTATGGAAAAATGAAATGCTCGTATGGCATTATTGGTCAGGAGACCCCATTTGGGGCTATTTGGCTGCCTAGTGCAAGTTTTTTTTATGCCAATTTGGCGACTTGTGCATCAGTGATGATGAAATGATGATGGAGAAACATAACATTTGTTCCTTGAGCAGATAAAATCTCCAACCCAGTAGAGAATCAAACCAAGGTCCCCCAAATGGCAGTTAGCCACGCTATCCACTCAGCCACAGTAGATAAATAGTAAGAGAATCATTCAGACACACTTAGATTATTTGGAAATGATTGTGGCTATTTAGTTCCTATCTCTGGAAACCTCAGGTTAACACTGATAGAATGTAATCAAGGACTGCAAGCATTAAAATCACTGGGGGAAGACAATAGTACCTATAAAAGAGTCTTAGCTCTGAAGACATTGTGCGGCTTCACAGAATAAATCTGTCATTGCTGGATGGTCACAGTAAAAAGACATAGCTTCTCCAAAGCAGATTTTAAATTTAATTGAGCTTTTAGCGGAAGAAGTAAATGGAGCGCTCATTGCCCAGAAGATCTGCTGCCTTTGGCGTCAGCTCTCAATGTACAGTCTATACAAAACTCTCTATAAACACAATAATAAGCAGATGCCAGAACCATATTGCATTTTCTGTACACAACACAGCCATTGGGTTCTGGATTGTCAAATCTTACTAGAGGTATAGGTGTTTCTCAAGACACTGAAGTTATGTAACCACTGTTTCCTTCAACTCTAGAAAGGCCATATTTCTGAAACCAGCTTTAGGAAACGCGGACTTTCTGCTCATTCTGTAAAGGTGTCCATCGCAAATCAATTTGTGACTGCAAAACATCTACACCTTCTAGAGCACAAATGAGTTCTAGTTCAGTGGATAACATAAACTCAAGTTGCCCGAGCTTCACACACCTGCAGACAGCATGTATTTGTATTACAGGACACAAAGGTGAGGCTAAATGTACAAGTCGCATTCTGGACACTGACAGCCCATTAACTTTTAACAGATCTTTGATTGCCATTCTCAATGTACAAATAATTGACACTCAGTTCGTGATGGTTGATGTATTTAAATCCAAAGTTACCACATCCGAATTGCAGACTTGTCCATATGAGAAGTATATAGAATAATGAGCACATTAGTATCAATGCTTTTGAGAATTCACATTCCTTCATCAGTATCACAAGATGTCATAATAATGCAACAGAAGTGTAACCTATCATGGGCCAATCCTACTGACAAACATATGTACCTTCCCTATTATTTACTTATAGGAGACAATCATTACTGACAAATTGTTCATGACACCTTGCCCACATGAGTATCTCCTTCTCTAGCCTTAATGTCATTAAAGTTCAGCTAGATACTTAGCAGAAATTGACCATGAGTTTCAGCAGTCCACACTGCTGTTAATCTTATTAACTTTATTCTACAAGATCCAACAGATGACATTAGGTGTTTTTGATATTTGGAACTGATAGATATTAAATATGAACAGGAACCTTCAATGAGCCCAACACACTCCACAATTTTGGAAGAGTTCTGTGACTCTTACCTTATCAAAGCTGGGTGATGGGTAGTTTGTCTTCAACATATGTCCACATTCATTCTTCCTAATACTTTTGAAACAATGAAAGATGTCATCTACAAAAAACAATGAGCTAAGACACTCTGCTCATATCATGTAGCGTTAGCTCCTTCTGAGACACATATAATATCTTTTATATGCCACATCACATAGTCAAAAGAGAGAGTCTGTGAACTATGTAATAGTGAGCTGTTTTTGATGGAACTGCTCATGAAGAAGATGCACCATTGCTAATATTCTACCAGAAGTACTGGCTCTGCTTCTACAATTCCACGTGTGGCATTTTGCCATTATAACTGATGTCACTTAAGCCTTCCTTCAGCTTGCTCTTCAGTATGATGACCAAGATCTGATGAGATCCATGTGTTATTATGTCTTTTTCAATGAAAATTAACAGTAAATTTAGACAAGAGAGACAACTGTTTGTTGCTTCAGACACCTCCCTTTCTTCTTATATCCTGCCCCTTCCCGTTACTGGCCACTCTCAGGGAACTGGCAGGCACTTACAAGTCACAATTTCCCTGGCTGCAGCCTTAATATGTAAGAATATGTACATGAAAGATGTCATGGCTGCATTCAAAGAACAAGATGAATTGATGAACTGGCATCTGAATTGGCATCTACAATGAAATCTAACATAGACTTTTTAAAATCTGAAATACAAAAGAATAGTTATCAACTAAGTAACCAATTTACATAAATAAATATCTTTGTGGATAACAGGGTAAAATAAATCACTTGTAAAGTCAGTCTTGTTGTTAAAGAAGAACAATCGGTTGAGGCAACCAGTAATGTTGTTGTTGAGCAAGAAACTTGTTTTGACACAATCTTACCAGTCATAAGCGTACATGTTTTCAGTTTATTCACCATTGACCACTTACAACGGAATACGTCTGAACATTAAATATACAATTAACAATAACTTTACAGTAAAGTTTTTACAATTTAATTCCTTTTCTTTTAGGAATATTCTTACATACTAATGTCAATGATTATTTCAAAATATTCTGTTATCTTATAAAATGGGTGTTTGAGTAACCAGTCATAAATCTTACGTTTGAAAATATTACTGGTCAGTGACAGAGCAGATGCTGGAAGTTTAGTGAAGAGTTTTAAACTCATTATTTTTTGTGAGTTTGCAGTCTTTGTGAATCTGTGTCTTGGTATGTTGAAGTCCAGTTTGCCTCTGGTGTTCTCATTTAAGTTGCTTTTGACATAAAGCAGTGCTGTGTAGATGTATAGATTCACAACAGTTAATATCATGTGCTTGATAAAGAGGGGGCAGTAGTGTTCCTTGGGCTTAACTTTGCTCATTATTCTGATTACTTTTTTTTTTAATTTTCAGAATTTCGCTGACAAAGCAAGAATGTCCCCATAACAATGTTGTTGTTGTGGTCTTCAGTCCTGAGACTGGTTTGATGCAGCTCTCCATGCTACTCTACCCTGTGCAAGCTTCTTCATCTCCCAGTACCTACTGCAACCTACATCCTCCTGAATCTGCTTGGTGTATTCATCTCTTGGTCTCCCTCTACGATTTTTACCCTCTACGCTGCCCTCCAATACTAAATTGGTGATCCCTTGATGCCTCAGAACATGTCCTACCAACCGATCCCTTCTTCTAGTCAAGTTGTGCCACAAACTTCTCTTCTCCCCAAGCCTATTCAACACCTCCTCATTAGTTATGTGATCTACCCATCTAATCTTCAGCATTCTTCTGTAGCACCACATTTCGAAAGCTTCTATTCTCTTCTTGTCTAAACTATTTATCGCCCATGTTTCACATCCATACATGGCTACACTCCATACAAATACTTGCAGAAACGACTTCATGACACTTAAATCTATACTCGATGTTAACAAATTTCTCTTCTTCAGAAACACTTTCCTTCCCATTGCCAGTCTACATTTTATATCCTCTCTACTTCGACCATCATCAGTTATTTTGCTCCCCAAATAGCAAAACTCGTTTACTACTTTAAGTGTCTCATTTCCTAATCTAATTCCCTCAGCATCACCTGACTTAATTTGACTACATTCCATTATCCTCGTTTTGCTTTTGTTGATGTTCATCTTATATCCTCCTTTCAAGACACTATCCATTCCGTTCAACTGCTCTTCCAAGTCCTTTGCTGTCTTTGACAGAATTACAATGTCATCGGCGAACCTCAAAGTTTTTATTTCTTCTCCATGGATTTTAATACCTACTCCAAATTTTTCTTTAGTTTCCTTCACTGCTTGCTCAATATACAGATTGAATAACATCGGAGAGAGGCTACAACCCTGTTTCACTCCCTTCCCAACCACTGCTTCCCTTTCATGCCCCTCAACTCTTATAACTGACATTTGGTTTCTATACAAATTGTAAATAGCCTTTCGCTCCCTGTATTTTACCCCTGCCACCTTCAGAATTTGAAAGAAAGTATTCTAGTCAACATTGTCAAAAGCTTTCTCTGAGTCTACAAATGCTAGAAACGTAGGTTTGCCTTTCCTTAATCTAGCTTCTAAGATAAGTCGTAGGGTCAGCATTGCCTCACGTGTTCCAATAATTCTATGGAATCCAAACTGATCTTCCCCTAGGTCGACTTCTAGTAGTTTTTCTATTCGTCTGTAAAGAATTCGCGTTAGTATTTTGCAGCCGTGACTTATTAAACTGATAGTTTGGTAATTATCACATCTGTCAACACCTGCTTTCTTTGGGATTGGAATTATTATATTCTTCTTGAAGTCTGAGGGTATTTCGCCTGTCTCATACATCTTGCTCACCAAATGGTAGAGTTTTGTCAGGACTGGCTCTCCTAAGGCCGTCAGTAGTTCTAATGGAATGTTGTCTACTCCTGGGGCCTTGTTTCGACAATATGCCGTAGGAAATGTGTGATTGAAAGAGGCCAAAATATACCACCTTTAGATACTCATCAGTGTCTACATCTGTCAGTCTCCAGATGAGATAACACTCTCTTGCTATTCTCTTGCAGATATGGCTAATGTGTTCCTCCCAGTTTAATTTTGAATCAATGTGGAATCCTAATAGTTTTACTGATTTGCTTTCAACAGCTGTAATTAAACCCAGAATTAGTTCTTGTGTTTTATCAGGATTACGTAGGAGTTCATTAGAAGAAAACCAATTGATTACTAGTTCTAGTTTTTCCTGTGTTGCCTGGTGCAGTTCTGTAGTGTCGTGGTGTGTATTGAGCAATGTTGTGTCATCTGCATAACACACAATTGAATTCGCTCCTACATGGTAAGGTAAGTCATTAACTGCAATGATGTACAGAAAAGGACCTAGGACCAAGCCCTGAGGCACTCCAGTCCAAACTTCCTTCAGCGAGGAGCATCTATTTTTAATTGATACAAACTGTCTCCTGTTACTTAAATATGATTCGATTACATCTAAAGATGGTTTGTGTATGCCATAAAATTCCAGTTTTGCAAGTAGGGTGTTAGATGGTATGCAGTCAAAGGCTTTGCTAAAATCACAAAGTACAGCTGATACTAGATCCTTATTTTCTAATGCAGTCAACACCTGGTTAACAACTTCAGTGACAGCAGTAGTGGTACTTTTACCACGTTGATATGCAAACTGTCTGTTGGAGAGGAGATTATGCTTTTCAAAATAGTTATTTAGTTGACTGTACATTAGATATTCAAAAACTTTAGAGAAAGTTGGGACAATAGAAACTGGTTGATAGTTTTGGGGCAGATGCTTATCTCCCTTTTTAAAGACTGGTATCACTTTAGCAGTTTTGAGTGCATCTGGGAAAACTCCAGATTCTAAACACATATTCAAAATGAAAGAAAGAGGTTGACAGATAAGGTGTATTATTTTTTTCATTACATAGTTAGAAAATTAGTAACAGTCCATACTTTTGGAGTTGGTGAACCTTGCCACAGCTTTTACATTATCCTCTGGGGTGGCAACATTCCAGTGGAAAGTATACCTCCTATGGGGCACAGCACCAAGATGATCTATTGCACAAGTGCCATTTTGCTTGATTTTGTTTTTTAGCTCACTCACTGAGGTTAGGAAGTAATTATTTACTTCTTCTGGGACCAGCATTGCATCTTGTGCATCGGTTTGTGAATTATATTGCTTGATGATAAATATGTCATGAAGAAAAGATTATAGTGTTGTAACTTGCTACAAAAAGATGACACCTGAGAATAAACTTTGGAAACTGATTGACACATTAAGTGCATAACTGAACATAGATAAAAAAATGGGGGATTATTGAACACTAAACAGAGTAGGTGATGGTCACTGTCAGAAAAATATTAAGAATATTTCATGCTTCAATGTAACTGAAATAAACAGAGTGATCCTGACTGTTATATTTCGCACTTCTGGTAATACATAAACTTTATGAAATACAAAAGTAAAATTGATAGGGAAATTTGAAGACAAGCTGATAATCTGCACCAATTCACTTCATTCTGCAATACTATCCATAATATTCCAATATTTTTTCTTGCTGTCTTATAAATTCAGTAAATGCCTACATACCAAAAAGTGACTATTTAACTGATGCAGAAGCTTTTCTTTTTCAATCACAGAATAAAACAGATAAAAGATTTAACTGAAGTAGAATAACTGCTACAGACCAATATCAGTTGTTCCAATATTGGCCAAAATCATAGAGAGATGTTCACACACATATTTACATGTATTATGAGAGCAATAAATTACTTAATGACAGCCAGTTTGGATTTAGAACTAATCACTCAACCATAAACACTATTGCAAGCCTGATAACAGAAATCCACAGTGCTTTTAAAAGGAAACTGACCACTTGTGCCACACTCTTAGACTTAAGCAAAGCATTTGGTTCGGTATCACATAATTGTTAAAAAATTAGAATATTATGATATTGATGACAGACCACTTAATTTGATTGAATCATACCTAAGTAATGGGCTACAGTCAGTTTATGTGGACAACGAAAGGTCAGAACTAATGAAAATTAAGAGAGGAATTCCACAGGGCTCCATTCTTGGACCCTTCCTCTTTACTGTCAAACTGTATAACCTGCAAAGACATCCTATATACTGATGATGTGACCATGATCTACAAGGGTGAGAGTATGCAAGAGATGGTAAACAAAAATAATGAACTTTTTGAAAAATGTATAGTATGAAGTATTGCTAACCAATTATGCATAAACAACACAAAAACAGAGGAAATGTATTTTAATCTGAAGGTAGGGAAAGAAGAGAATCACAGTGCCAAACTATTGGGTCTAAAAATAGACAAAAGGCTCTCATGGGATGACTATATAAGCTATCTGACAGGCAAACTTGCATGCATGTTGTTCCTGCTGTATAAACTGAGATATTTTGTCAGTAAAAGTTTATTGATGCTTTGCTACTATGCATTCTTTCAGTCACAGCTACAATATGGGAGTCTTTATACACTGGGGTAATTCAAAAGGCACAAACTGTGTATTCAAATGGCAAAAGGAAAAGGATATATACAAGGATTGGTTCCAAAAGAAACCTGCAAGGAGCAGATTCAGATTCAGATTCTTTATTAGTCATTCAGCATTGTTACATGCAATAGACTTCGTCAGTTCACTTAACCTATTAATTTTACAAAAAAAAATTTTTACACATTTAAGTTGATATTAGGCATTTCTAAAAATTCTTCTAATGAATAGAATGGATTGGTTAACAAGAGGTTATGAACATTGTCTTTAAATAATTTGTCAGGATTGATTGACCCATTTTTAGACAATTTGTTATATATTTTAATTGCCATATACGTATGACTATTGTTAGTTTTAGCTAATCTATTTTGTGGCAACAGCAGAGAAGTACACGTTCTTGTATAGTAGCCATGTCTTTCATTTGTTACACTTAAATTAGGTAGTTCAGCAAGTATGTAGTTAACACTGTCAAGAATATATAAATTAATTACTGTTAAAATTCTATATTTAGTGAACAGTGGTTTACAATGTGTTCTATTATCTACCTTAGCCATTACTGATTGCTTTCTTGTGGATCACCATAATTTCATTTATTTTTCTGCTGTTTCCCCAGAGTATTAACCCATACCTTAAAACAGATTGAAAAAAGGCAAAGTACGCTGTCCTTACGTACTCAAATGTCACACAACACATCAGTCTCTTCAACAAATATATAACTCTTGACAACCTAACCACTATGTGATCAACATGAGAGTTCCATGTTAGACTGTTGTCAAGTACAATACCTAAAAACTTTGCCTTTTGTTTTTCTATTTTTGTAGTCTTTGATAGACTGAACCACATATTCTGGGTCTTTTCCTCATTTAATAGCAGACCATTGGCATTAAACCATGATGTTGCATTTTCTTTTGCCAATTTCATATCACTTACAAGGTTATCAAGTACATGGTTTACAGATAGAAAAGTTGTGTCATCTGCATACATATATGTCTTTACATCTATATTTCCTGGTTAGTCATTTATGTGTACAAGGAAAAGAAGTGGTCCCAATTTAGATCCCTGTGGCACTCCATGTTGAACCTCAAGTATGTTTGACAGATGACTTCCTGAACTCACCACCTGGTTCCTTTTATTGAGGTATGATTTGATGAGTTTTAAACTTTTATCACATATTCCATAGTACTCAAGTTTAGAGAGCAGAAGTGAGTGGTCAACACAGTCAAAAGCTTTGCTCAGATCACATAAGGTTACCTGTGAGTGCGCATGGTCCTCAAATGCCGCTAGAATGTCTCTGACTAAGAGCTCTATGGCATGTATAGCTGACCTTCCTTTTCTGTAACCAAACTGTGATGCACTTAACATACCATTTAGTTCCAGGTACTCATACATCTGCTTATATATTATGCCTTCAAAGACTTTTCCTAGTACTGGAATTAGTGAAGTTGGTCTGTAGTTTGCAGGATCTGATTTGACACCCTTCTTAAAGACTGGAGTTACCTTGGATAGTTTGAGAGGATCAGGAAAAAACCCTTCAGCCTATTAAACATAATGATCCTCCCATGTCTTTGTATGTATAGCTGCTTAATATACATAAAATAAAATATACAACAATTTACACAGAGAATGAATTTACTTTTGCACAGCACTAGAAACAATTACATGCTTGATGTACCATATTCTAGGCTGTTCAAATGGCTCTGAGCACTATGCAACTTAATTTCTGAGGTCATCAGTCGCCTAGAACTTAGAACTAATTAAACCTAACTAACCTAAGGATATCACACACATCCATGCCCAAGGCAGGATTCGAACCGGCGACCGTAGTGGTCACTCAGTTCCAGACTACAGCACCTATTCTAGGCTGTCACTGACACACAAGTGACAAACACCTAAGTCCAAACTGGCACAATCAGTCACACCCTCACCCTCTTTCAATATAAGGAGGTATTAGACACATGGTTTAAAAATAAAGCATACTACTCAATTGAAGAAAATCTTGGAAGTAATTTGGAAGGAATGTATGAACAATGAAGTAATGTAACTATCATTAACTAAATGTGTAAAACTGTGTAATTAATTCTTGAATGAAATAAACAAAGAAACAGTGTAACTATCATTAACTAAAAAACTATATAATTAATTCTTGAATACAAACTATATAATCATTGTCACTGAAATCTCCTGATTAGTAAGAAGTTTATGTATTTATGTGTATGTGTAAAATGACGATGTATATAAAATGTAAAAATTACTAACTACTAAAAAGATCTATATGTATAATGTAATGTATAATGTAAAAATAAGTAACAACTTTACTTTTATTGATATGTAAAATGTATTTTGACGAACTCAATTGCGTGGTAAACATGTCGAACACCTAATAAATAAACATATAAAACATTCAGACGTCATTTGTCAAGATTTTGGGAAGGTAAGAAATAAAATGAATATTTAGGCATGTCTTGAGAGGAGGAGAAGGAGAGGGTTAACCTCATGTCAAAAACTTTTATTGTTTTTTTGTAAGAACTTCCTGGTTCACTGGTCAGTAATCAGGAAGTTAAAGAATGGTGAAGGTGTTCATATATCTCTCGTTAAGGGATGAAAAGGAAAGGATGTGTTCATGGTATTATTCTTTATGTCCCTTATAAATACTCTTTGAGTCATTTGCCAGTTCTCAAAAGTTATGGCCGCGTGGGGTAGCCACATGGTCTGAGGCACCTTGCCACAGTTCGTGTGGCTCCCCCTGTTGGAGGTTCATGTCCTCCCTGAGACATTGGTGTGGGTGTTGTCCTTAGCGTAAGTTAGTTTAAGTTAGATTAAGTATTGTGTAAGCCTAGGGACTGATGACCTTAGCAGTTTGGTCCCATACGAACTTACCAAAAGTTTCCAATTTCAAAAGTTATGAAAATACTTGTTTTGCAACAAAAATGTATTTGAGCACACCGTTATAGTAATCAGTTTTCTTTTAGCACCTCTTTTAAGTATTAATTAATTATCTTGTAAAATGAATATTTTGAAATGCAAGTAAATGTGGGTTTTGTGAAACTACATACTACATTGCATTGGTGTTGCATGATGATAATTCATTTGTGAGAAGTATATGCTGTTTTGATGGTTTTGTTCAGAAGGGACAAAATAATTTTATCAATCAAGTAATTTGTCTTACAATTAGTCAAATATTTATCATTTGAAAATATTATGTTTCTGTTCTATGTGTAAAAATTATGTTTGTACTACACAGTGATAAAGCAGATGAATTAACTGTAGGTAGGCTTGCCTTAAATCTTTTTAAACAGGAGATCCATGCATTGATTCCTGTTGGTAGCAAAATTATCAGTCACATTATCTTTAAATTTCTGGTCACTTGTAAGTTATTTAACCATCTGTGCAGAGAGAACTTAACGTATCATTTGTCACTGAATTGCAGGGGCATTTTTTTTTATTGTTTTGAAGGTGCTCATACTTCTTTCAGAAGATGCTGCAGTGACTTGGAATGTAAGAATCAGTTTGGTAAGCTCTGTTGCTACATTATAAATATTTTGAAGCTGACTGTCCTTTGTGAACTGAAGAAGGTTTGCAGGTGATAAATATTTATGTTTGTCAATATAAATGTTTCGAAACTCATTTTCTAGTTGTTCTTTGTTGAGGAATGGGTAAGTTGTGAGATAGCCATTCGATTTCATTGTTGATAAATAATTTCCAAACTGATTCTTATCTAGCAACTTTATAAACTGAATTATCTGAAGACTTCCAACCCACATTTCCATCTGCACTATCATGTTATCTAAAATCTCATAAGATAACATTCTAATGGACTACCTAGAAGTCACACTTATTTCATTGTGAAGTTTCCTGTTACAGCTTTCAATACTTGAGGTCACAGTTTTTTTCTGATTTCATGTCCTTTAAAAAACTAATGGCCTTTCTTGATTTCAGCAGTAAACATATTAATATTGCATTCAGTGTTGTGTAGAATAAGTGCATATAGGTGCTCAACATATAGAAATATTGCTTTGTACAGACAAAGCAGGGAAAGGATGTTGAGAACGTTAAGCAAGGCAAAAGTGTTGCTGACTGATGCTACATCCCAATCTTCATTATCTGTGTAATATTTTTGAAAATGTCTTTCAACTCATGGTGGTTGTTGTTGTTGTGGTCTTCAGTCCTGAGACTGGTTTGATGCAGCTCTCCATGCTACTCTATCCTGTGCAAGCTTCTTCATCTCCCAGTACCTACTGCAACCTACATCCTTCTGAATCTGCTTGGTGTATTCATCTCTTGGTCTCCCTCTACGATTTTTACCCTCTACGCTGCCCTCCAATACTAAATTGGTGATCCCTTGATGCCTTAGAACATGTCCTACCAACTGATCCCTTCTTCTGGTCAAGTTGTGCTACAAACTCCTCTTCTCCCCAGTTCTATTCAATACCTCCTCATTAGTTATGTGATCTACCCATCTAATTTATTTATTTATTATTTGTCCCATAGATCAAATCAGTACAATGGCTTGTACAACTGATATGGGATAAGTCAATACAAATATACAGTTTACAGGAGTCTAAAATAGTAAACAAGAACACAGAAGAAAGATTATTTTACATTACCTACAAAATTATGTTACTTAAAGTTACAGCTTTACAGAGAATTGTTACATGTTGTGACAAAATTGACTTAACAACATTCAGCTTTGATACATTATCATGCACTAAGACAATTTTGATTCCAAATATTCCTGGATGGTATGAAAGTAGTCTTTTATTAAAAGAGATTTCACTGTCCGTTTGAATTTATTTATTTCTTTATTTATTTCTTGGATTTCTTGTATAAAAGTTGGAAGATGATTATATAATTTTATTCCCATGCGCTTGACACCATCACTGTACAGTTTTGTTGAGTGGGGAAGTATTCTTAGAGAGGTTTTTGATCTTGTGTCATAATCGGGGTAATCAATATTTTTGCTAATTTTATTGATACTTTTTTTGGTAAAGAATAATAATTCTAGTATGTATTGGCATGGGAGGGGCAAAATATTTAGTTTCTTAAATAATGGTTTACTAGTGTCTCTTTGTTTTTTGAACATAATTGTTCTGACTATCTTCTTTTGCAGTTCGAATATCTTAATTGATTCAGAATTTTGGCCCCAGAAGATGATTCTGTAGTTAAGTACAGAGTGAAAGAGTGCATGGTACATTGTGGTTCGGGTACTTGTGTTAGTGATATTCCTTATTGATCTAATCATGAAGCATACTTTACTAAGTTTTGTGCTGGTAACATTAATGTGCCTTTTCCATGTGAGCGTATCAGTAATAGTGACCCCCAAAAATTTTATTTCATTTTCAAGTTTAACATTTTTTTTTTCCAGTGATATAGTTGGTAGTAATGGATTTCTGTTTTGGGCAGTGTGAAAGGTTATTCCAATTGTCCTTTTTGCATTAAGCAGCAGCCTGTTACTCTGAAGCCATTGACTTATTTGATCTGTGGTCCTATCTATATTAGATTGGAGAATTTTTTCGGGCGCAGATATGAGTATAGAGGTGTCGTCAGCAAATAAAAGGGTTTTTGTATTTGGTAGGCTGTGAGGAAGGTCATTTATGTAAAGTAACAACAGCAAGGGGCCCAGGACGGAGACTTGGGGAACGCCTTGCTTTATGGTATGTATGGAGGAATGTACAGTGCTAGCTGAACCTGAGAGCTTAGTTTCATTTAATTCGACATACTGCTGTCGATCTTCCAGATAGCTTTTAAACCAGTCCTATGCATTTCCTCTTATTCCATAGGAATGCCTCTTTTGCAGAAGTATACTACGATTAACCATGTCGAATGCCTTTGTGAGATCTAGGAAGATACCTATGGCTGGGAGTTTTTTGTCCACAAGCTTCAGTGCATGATCTAGAAATTCTTGTATTGCACCAGTTGTAGCTTTCTTACTTTGGAAGCTGAACTGAGCAGGTGACAGGATATTTTCTTTGTCTAGAAAGGACATGATTCTGGTGGCCATTATATATTCAAATACTTTACTAAAAGTTGAAAGCAGTGCAATGGATCGATAATTACTGGGATCCTCTTTGCTTCCTTTTTTGTGGACAGGTATAATTTTTGCAATTTTGAGCATACCAGGAAATGTACCATTCAGGAATGAGAAGTTTATTATGTGGGCTAGGGGTTTACTGATAAAGTTACTGCAATTATGAAGGAGGAAGCATGGGATTTGATCTTGTCCAAATCTTCTGTAGCACCATGGTACTTAAGATATATTGTGTGAACAGCTCATATAATTGAAATTCCAGTGTGTAGTACATGTTTGATGCAATCTGAATCCTTTATTTTCTAAGAGTAGTGTTCTCTTTGAGGACTTGCTGAAAGATATATGGAACACTACAAGACTGCAAATGAAAAGCCTAACTTCTTTGATATTTTTGGAGCAAGGTAACAGCACTAGATTAGGTTTATGAACATAAGAGTGCAAAAATATAGCTTGCAGAAATATTTGTTTAACAAAATTTTGGGCACCTCCACGTTTACCTGCCATTACTGAGGCTCTATCAAATATTTGATTCACTGTTTTGTCAGTAACTCTTCACACCTCAAGTGGATGGAGTACAACTTCTGACAAACACTGAGCTGTTTTGTCACTAAAAACACAATGAAAACCAATAAATATTTCTCTGTGATTCTCTTGTGTACAAAACATGAGAATGATACTCAGGAAACATCCAAGATTTCATCTGCTTGCACTCTAACAGACTCACATGACTGTAACTCTTCTTCAACATGATCATTAATGATTTCAGTAACTGATTCAATTAATTCCTTCTGAACAGTGGTTGATGTTCCTTTGAATCTAAAAGTGCTCTGCAAGTGATCACAAATAAACTGTTTTGGTGTAGACAAAAGTTCTAGTAATGCAAGGTAATTCCCTTTGTTGTCGAAGCTTTCATCTTCAAAGTGTCCTCTGAATGCAAGCTCTTGTTTGCCCAAGAAACAAAAAAACATCAAAAGTCTCTTGGTTATGAATGTGTTTTGTTTCACAATCACATTATGTTGTATGGCTAACAGTTCAGCTCGCTCATAAACTGAATGTTCAGTTTGTCCATGATTCAACAACTAAAAACTTTACTGATTCTGAAGGTACCTGCTTGAATTCTAGTGTTTCTTGGCTTTTCTGTCAAAATTTTTTGTCATGCATGCTCCAAAAGAAGCTGCTGTCCACCCCTTTTCAATCCCAGACTCACCAAACATGATATATTTGTAACAATACAATTATTTTTTACAGAGCAACCTGTAAGTCTCAGACACTTTTTATGCCAAGAAAATAAAAATTTTCTGTTTTATTTCCCTTCAACTGTTTTAATGTCTAAGTGTGGAGTGAACTACTTATCTTTATAAGCACACTTTTATCGTGTAAGCCCAGCTTGAAAATGGGTTATCATCTAATTCAAGGGATGAAGACTCAAGTGCTGCCTTTGCACAAACCATAATATAATCAGTTCATCACATGCAATGCAAATTATACTGATAAAACAAGTTTTGTTAAACCAAGACTGGACAGCACATAAAATAATACACAATGTCACAGTTGAGGGAAGCTTCAATACCATACTCCTGTGACACACCACTGCTTGCCATCCTGCCAGCTGCTGCATGGAAACAAGAGGCTGTTTTCTAAGCCTCCAGTGAACTGGTGAAGTGGATAGCATGCGTAAGGCAGTGAGCTCTCAACTCAGGGATGGATAGAATAAAACTGAAGTAACATACCAAACGAACTTACACTGTTTGCAACACATTGTTATATTCTAACACCAAATGTAAGTTTTCTTCTAATTTTTGGGTAGGGTAACCCTCAAAAGCCTCAGAAGAGCTTCACCAATGGTACTATGTAATTTTTTTTTTAATTTTTGCCATTTTCTTACATGTAGATGTAAGGTTCTCTGAAATCCATACTCTTTTTACGCAAATGAACTTTTTTTCCAAAAGCATGTCAGTCTTCCAAACTAATGCAGTTTCAGAATTTGTTCTTGAGATTACCAGAAAAAGACGCTAATGGGAAAGGAACTCATGAAGACAATTTGTACTGGTTTTTTTCTTTGTAATACATCATACATTTGTATTTTCAAGCATAAATGTATATGTGTACATATCACATGGAAATTGACATAAAAACAAAATATGATTCAAGAATGTTTGTAAATGTTTTGTGAATATTTCTAACCTTCAAGCTGAACTAAAAAGAGTCTTAATTAGGTTTCGCAAAGAAGTTTTCTGTCAAATCACAAAGTGCGTTTGTAAATGCACTGAAAGTTTTCTATGTAATAAAAATAGTCCACGTATATTACAAACATTATTGCCAAAATTTTGCTTTGATATTTACTTTTTATATTATGTTTATGTTATGTTATGTGAAATTATAAAAAAAAATTACACTTTTGAAAATAATAACTTGTATTTGTTTGTACCAAAGGTTGGTTTTATTATACCACTATATTTTACAAGAGTATTTCAATATAAAGTAAAAATATACCTAAAATTCAGAAATTTCACAATGACATTTTTTTAAGTGTTTAGAACCATTCATTTCCTTATAAACATCTTATGCTCCACTACTACACATAGCCCCATTCATATTAAATGCATGAAACTGCATGTGGTGGGTGATGGTTGTGGAGGATGGTGGTTGGGGGGAGGGGGGGTAGCATTTAATAATGAACCAGAATCACAGGTATCTTTGATCGATAGTAGATTACGATACTAACCTGATTGATGACATTTGTGATTCCATTCTTTTTTCAGCTATGTTTTACCTTAAACTGAAAGTCTGTTATTCAAAAGTGGAGCCCATGAGATTGATGTATTGTATGGAAATGTTTATTTAAAGTTTACTCTTTTCCAAATTTTTTGTAATACTTTCAAATGCACTTTATATCTTTAATTTTAAAGACGTTTATTATCCTATAAATTCTATTTGTTTCATTTGACCATAACTGGCATATATTTCACAGTTTTGAAAACTGCTTTATGAAATATTCTCATCACATGCTATTGTCAATTAAACAAAAAACTGTTATAATTTGTTAAAAGAAATTAATTTTTCCACAAAAACCAGGAAGACGCACTGGATCTGGAAGTTCACTAATTTAATTAAACTATATATGTGTTTTCTTTTGCTGCCACTTGGTGAATAGACTTTATTATCTATCCAGTTACACTATATTTTTAAAAATTGATTATGAAAGTTGCTGAATGTGATATAAATATCTGTCTTACTGAACACTTCATCCCATGTTTCCTTGCTTGATAAGAAGTAGAAGTCTGTAATATCACTATTAGTGAGTTATTTTGTTTGATTGCCCGTATTCTGTGCTCCCTCCACTCCCCCTCCTTCCTTCCACGATACTTTCTCATGAGTCAATAAACCTGTGACTATTTGTGCTGCCAAGCACTTCACGGTGTTTAGCAGGGTACGTATATGGATACAGATTCTGGCCTTAGTTCCGTTGTTCAGAACAGAGCCTCATGAAAAGTGTAGCCCATATTTAGTACATCAGTACTGAACAATGAGTAAATTTCTTGCATAAAAATCTGGTCTAATGTAGATTTAATATTACTAGAGATTCTTATTGGTGTTTACAACGGAGATTAAACTGGAACTCTGTCATGTAATTTGAGGGCTTAATATATCATTGTTAAAAAGCCACCAGATTTATTTTTCTTTTTTGTCAGTCCTAAGATACTTGACAATCGGTTTGAAACAGCTGACCTTCACAATCTCTATCAAGGACTCTGCATAGAGTTGCAATAAGATACGTTGTTCATTCATCCTGTTCCATTCCATCAAGAAGGAGAACTATCATGGATGTTGAATGAATTTTGGTATACAATAACAAAAGACAAAAAATCATAGAAATTTGACCTCTACAAACATCAGTCACTATACTGATTAGTGATATTCGTGCTTATGTATGTAAATGTAATTGAGGAAATTAGAAAGCAAGCTTCTACTCTAGAAAAAAAGAAACTGCTGATTACTTGGTTTTGTTGTTGTTATTTTTGGGGTGTACAGGTACTCAATGGCAAGTTAGGTAAGCCATCATATTGTTAACAAATCAAGAACGTCCTCTTAAAATTTTTGGAAATAAGTTGGATAGATCACAAAATCTTAATGCTCTAACCACATTCATTTCAATGTCACTTAAAATAGAGGGCAAATCGGCCACTGCCATCTGGTCACAAAATAAAACACAGTTTAGTAAAATGTGGTGTGCAGTGGTCTCTGCACCACAAGTAGCACTCATTGTTGGATGGTCCTCTCACTGGAGGAAGAAGCCATGCACCAGTAGACTGTGGGCTATGCAAAGATGGGTAAGAAGGACCTCATCCATTTTCATGGCCAAACAGAGGTATGCCAAGGCTGTGTAGTGGGTTTTACTAGATGTCATTTGCAGCCTCTCATCTTCCCATTGATGCATGACTCTGTACCTCCACAATGAGGTGATAGTACACAGCAGGATGTCACACCAAAATAACACATCTCCTTGGCTGTTACACCCACTCTTTCACTCTCTGGAATAACTATGTGTCCTGATACTCAACAGAAAAACACCTCCTTTCCCAGCCATCCTTGTTGGAGGATGGTGTCCTGGATATTCTAGATTACTTTATTGGCTGGGTACAAGTGTTGTAGAGAGTGGAGGGTACTCAGAGAATCAGAACAAACAAGGAATGTAGTACTTGAAGCACACCTTATCTGTTCCGGTGCCCACAAGGTCATATATAATTCCACACCATAAATAGTAAAGTCTCAAGGCAGACGGACTCTGAGGACACAATCAGGGAAGACAACAAAGGAACCAATGGAGTCCCCATTTTGAAACATCTGTAAAGACAGTCGTAGAGGTGTGGTGCAGGAGTGCAATCTCTCCTGTACTGCACCAAAACTAAAATTACTCTGGGCCTCTGCAGTAACCATGGTGACATGCAATTAAAACCCTGAATTTGGGGCTGTAATTGCTTCACACCAAGTGACTCTGGCACACACTGCTCGTGAATCCCAAATGGCATTGTTGTTTGTGAATGTTTGGAGAAAATGTGTTCCAGTGGTCGACAAGCAATAGTATGTTATGCAGGTGAAGTTGGAGCTGCAAGGAACTTAATGCATAATGCACTACGATGAGCTCTTGCCAGATGCTGAGTGGTGGTTAACCAGCATCAGCACAGAGACTGGGTGTGGACTGGTCATGTAAGAATCTGTGGCCAGCCTCATGCTGCATAGTGTCAATAATCTTCAGGTAAGAACGCCTCACTGACCAGTACACTGTGCACCCATAGTCGAGCCGCGAACACACAAAAGCCCTGTAAAACTGGAGCTGATGCATCCTGTCTGCTCCCCAAGACCTGTGGCTAAGGCACTTTATGATATTCGGTGCCTTCCAGGTTCTGGCTTTCAGGCCTCTCATGTGTGGTAAATATGACAGTTTGGAGTAAAAAATGAGGTGCAGAAACCTCACTGGGTCTTTAAAATACAGAGTGGTATTCTTCATATGTAAGTTAGGGAAATTAAAACTACAACAAGGATGATAAAAATGAAAACACATACTCTTATCTTCAAAAAACCCACAAACCATCTTTCCAACCCTCTCCTTTAACCTCTGCACTGTAAGTTGGAACTGACGAGTCATTGTTGCAACAGTGGAGGAGGGACATAAAACAACAAAATCGTCCACAGGTAAAGTGGAGTATATGGGACTCCTTACCGTAGACATGATATTGTTCATGGTTATGGCAAAGACGGTAACATTTAAAATACTGCCCTCACGGACACCATTCTCCTGCCCAAAATGGTCTGACAGTGTGTCACCAATGTGGGACCTAAAAAATTACCCAGACAGGAAAGACCGTATGAAGATGGGGAGGTGGCCACAAAAGTCCCACTGAGGGAGCTGCACACGAATACTGTGGCTCCAAATAGTGCTGTATACCTTACTGATATCACAGAATAACCAGAGACAGTGTTGTTTACACATGAACACATGAAATGAAATCTCTGAAATCCACACTGAGAGTGGCTATGGAGTTGCGTGGTCTCTAATGATGAGACCAGATGACAGTTAACCATCTGCTCCAGGATCTATTCTACACACCTTGTTAAGGTGACACTTCGGTAACTACTGGGACATGTGCGGTCCTTTCCTGATTTGAGGAGAGGGATCAAAATTGCCTCTCTCCATGAGTAAAGTGACCAGTTTGCTACATCAAATTAAAACATTCAAGGAGGATTTCCATTGAGTTGGCTGGCAAATGTCGAAGATGCAGTACTGGATTTAGTTGTGGGTGCAGTGTCACGAGTCTTAGACAGTGATGATTCCATCTCCCACATGTAGAAATGGCAATTGTACGAGGGCAGTTCAATAAGTAATGCAACACTTTTTTTTTCTCGGCCAATTTTGGTTGAAAAAACCGGAAATTTCTTGTGGAATATTTTCAAACATTCCCGCTTCGTCTCGTATAGTTTCATTGACTTCCGACAGGTGGCAGCGCTGTACGGAGCTGTTAAAATGGCATCTGTAACGGATGTGCGTTGCAAACAACGGGCAGTGATCGAGTTTCTTTTGGCGGAAAACCAGGGCATCTCAGATATTCATAGGCGCTTGCAGAATGTCTACGGTGATCTGGCAGTGGACAAAAGCACGGTGAGTCGTTGGGCAAAGCGTGTGTCATCATCGCCGCAAGGTCAAGCAAGACTGTCTGATCTCCCGCGTGCGGGCCGGCCGTGCACAGCTGTGACTCCTGCAATGGCGGAGCGTGCGAACACACTCGTTCGAGATGATCGACGGATCACCATCAAACAACTCAGTGCTCAACTTGACATCTCTGTTGGTAGTGCTGTCACAATTGTTCACCAGTTGGGATATTCAACGGTTTGTTCCCGCTGGGTCCCTCGTTGTCTAACCGAACACCATAAAGAGCAAAGGAGAACCATCTGTGCGGAATTGCTTGCTCGTCATGTGGCTGAGGGTGACAATTTCTTGTCAAAGATTGTTACAGGCGATGAAACATGGGTTCATCACTTCGAACCTGAAACAAAACGGCAATCAATGGAGTGGCGCCACACCCACTCCCCTACCAAGAAAAAGTTTAAAGCCATACCCTCAACCGGCAAAGTCATGGTTACAGTCTTCTGGGACGCTGAAGGGGTTATTCTGTTCGATGTCCTTCCCCATGGTCAAACGATCAACTTTGAAGTGTATTGTGCTACTCTTCAGAAATTGAACAAACGACTTCAGCGTGTTCGTAGGCACAAAAATCTGAACGAACTTCTCCTTCTTCATGACAACGCAAGACCTCACACAAGTCTTCGCACCCGAGAGGAGCTCACAAAACTTCAGTGGACTGTTCTTCCTCATGCACCCTACAGCCCCGATCTTGCACCGTCGGATTTCCATATGTTTGGCCCAATGAAGGACGCAATCCGTGGGAGGCACTACGCGGATGATGAAGAAGTTATTGATGCAGTACGACGTTGGCTCCGACATCGACCAGTGGAATGGTACCGTGCAGGCATACAGGCCCTCATTTCAAGGTGGCGTAAGGCCGTAGCATTGAATGGAGATTACGTTGAAAAATAGTGTTGTGTAGCTAAAAGATTGGGGAATAACCTGGTGTATTTCAATGCTGAATAAAACAACCCCTGTACCAGAAAAAAAAATGTGTTGCATTACTTATTGAACTGCCCTCGTAAGACTCAGAATCGTGGGATCTGAAGTCCAACTAGGCCCTCCTGAAGCCACACAGTAGTGGCGAAACGTCAGATCCTCACTGGCATTGGCACTAGTCTACATCTACATCCATACTCCGCAAGCCACCTGACGGTGTGTGGCGGAGAGCACCTTGAGTACCTCTATCGGTTCTCCCTTCTATTCCAGTCTCGTATTGTTTGTGGAAAGAAGGATTGTCGGTATGCTTCTGTGTGGGATCTAATCTCTCTGATTTTACCCCCATGGTCTCTTTGCAAGATATACGTAGGAGGGAGCAATATACTGCTTGACTCTTCAGTGAAGGTATGTTCTCGAAACTTCAACAAAAGCCCATACCGAGCTACTGAGCGTCTCTCCTGCAGAGTCTTCCACTGGAGTTTATCTATCATCTCCGTAACGCTTTCGCGATTACTAAATGATCCTGTAACGAAGCGCGCTGCTCTCCGTTGGATCTTCTCTCTCTCTTCTATCAACCCTATCTGGTATGGATCCCACACTGGTGAGCAGTATTCGAGCAGTGGGCGAACAAGCGTACTGTAACCTACTTCCTTTGTTTTCGGATTGCATTTCCTTAGGATTCTTCCAATGAATCTCAGTCTGGCATATGCTTTACCAATGATCAACTTCATATGATCATTCCATTTTAAATCACTCCTAATGCGTACTCCCAGATAATTTATGGATTTAACTGCTTCCAGTTGCTGACATGCTATTTTGTAGCTAAATGATAAGGGATCTATCTTTCTATGTACTCGCAGCACATTACACTTGTCTACATTGAGATTCAATTGCCATTCCCTGCACCATGCATCAATTCGCTGCAGATCCTCCTGCATTTCACTACAATTTTCCATTGTTACAACCTCTCAATATACCACAGCATCATCCGCAAAAAGCCTCAGTGAACTTCTGATGTCATCTACAGGGTCATTTATGTACATTTTGAATAGCAACGGTCCTACGACACACCCCTGCGGCACACCTGAAATCACTCTTACTTCATAAGACTTCTCTCCATTGAGAATGACATGCTGTGTTCTGTTAGCTAGGAGCTCTTCAATCCAATCACACAATTGGTCTGATAGTCCATATGCTCTTACTTTGTTCATTAAACAACGGCGAGGAACTGTATCGAATGCCTTGCGGAAGTCAAGAAACACGGCATCTACCTGTGAACCCATGTCTATGGCCCTCTGAGTCTCGTGGATGAATAGCGCGAGCTGGGTTTCACACGACGGTCTTTTTCAAAACCCATGCTGATTCCTACAGAGTAGATTTTTAGTCTCCAGAAAAGTCATTATACTCGAACATAATACGTGTTCCAAAATTCAACAACTGATCGACGTTAGATATATATGTCTAGGTCTATAGTTCTGCACATCTGTTCGACGTCCCTTCTTGAAAACGTGGATGACCTGTGCCCTTTTCCAATCCTTTGGAACGCTACGCTCTTCTAGAGACCTACGTTACACTGCTGCAAGAAGGGGGGCAAGTTCCTTCGCGTACTCTGTGTAAAATCGAACTGGTATCCCATCAGGTCCAGCAGCCTTTCCTCTTTTGAGCGTTTTTAATTGTTTCTCTATCCCTTTGTTGTCTATTTCGATATCTACCATTTTGTCATCTGTGCGACAATCTAGAGAAGGAACTACAGTGCAGTCTTCCTCTGTGAAACAGCTTTGGAAAAAGACATTTAGTATTTTGGCCTTTAGTCTGTCATCCTCTGTTTCAGTACCATTTTGGTCACAGAGTGTCTGGACATTTTGTTTTGATTCACCTACCGCTTTGACATAAGACCAAAATTTCTTAGGATTTTCTGCCAAGTCAGTACATAGAACTTTACTTTCGAATTCGTTGAACGCCTCTCACATAGCCCTCCTCACACTACAAATCTGCAAAATGCTCTGCCATCATCTGAGTGTTGCACGGAAACACCTCTGTTTCACCACTGCTGCTATTGGTTAACAACTTTGTTTACTGGAAATCCTCCTGATGGCTTCCCATACTTTTGTAGAACAAATGAAATAGTTGACATGAACTTTTCTTGCTCTCCTTCATGGCTTGCTGAACCTTGTCTCTCACGACTCAAAATGCTGTGAGCTTGTTTGCTGTTGGGCAGTATTTAAAACGTCAAAGTGCATCACACGTGTCATTTACTGAGCAGTATTCATTGGTCTACCAAACAGATTGCCTCCTAAGCTGACCTGATGACTTTGGCACAGATAAGTCAGTGCTATGATGCATCATCGCTCATGTGATGTGGTAAACCCATTCCTAGATGCTGTCACAGTCTTCAAACAGCCAGCTGGCTGAACAGCACCCAGTTAGACCTGCTGACCACCCATTTTGGTGGCTTCTGTTCACGTAGTACTTCATCCATTAGGTGGATCCACAGTGCAAATTGGTCACTGGAATGAAGATCATCAGTTGCTTCCACTGTGTTGAGTTTGCAATGGCTAAAGAAAGCAAAGAGAGGTCAATAGCTGAGGACAACACGTGTGCTACTGAGAAATAATGAGTGGGCCACCTGTGTTGAGGATGCATGGCTCTTGAGACATCATGATGTTCTCCAAGACTTGTCCTCTGAGGCAACTATAGTTCAAGCCTCATAATACATTATGGGCATTGAACTCACCCAGTACGTAAAATGGATGGGGGGAGTTGTTCAACAAGACCTGAGAGAGCCTCAGAGTCTATTGCATTCTGTGGGGTTAAGTACGGGGAGCATAACTTAATCATAGCTAACACTTGGTTCAAGAATCATAAAAGAAGGTTGTATACATGGAAGAATCCTGGAGATACTAGTAGGTATCAGGTAGATTATATAATGGTATGAGAGAGATTTAGGAACCAGGTTTTAAATTGTAAGACATTTCCAGGGGCAGATGTGGACTCTGACCACAATCTATTGGTTATGAACTGTAGATTAAAACTGAAGAAACTACAAAAAGGTGGGAATTTAAGGAGATGGGACCTGGATAAACTGACTAAACCAGAGGTTTTACAGAGTTTCAGGGAGAGCATAAGGGAACAATTGACAGGAATGGGGGAAAGAAATACAGTAGAAGAAGAATGGGTAGCTCTGACGGATGAAGTAGTGAAGGCAGCAGAGGATCAAGTAGGTAAAAAGATGAGGGCTAATAGAAATCCTTGGGTAACAGAAGAAGTATTGAATTTAATTGATGAAAGGAGAAAATATAAAAATGCAGTAAATGAAACAGGCAAAGAGGAATACAAACGTCTCAAAAATGAGGTCAATAGGAAGTGCAAAATGGCTAAGCAGGGATGGCCAGAGGATAAATGTATGGATGTAGAGGCTTACCTCACTAGGGGCAAGATAGATACTGCCTACAGGAAAATTAAAGAGACCTTTGGAGAAAAGAGAGCCACTTGTATGAATATCAAGAGCTCAGATGGAAACCCAGTTTTAAGCAAAGAAGGGAAAGCAGAAAGGTGGAAGGAGTATATAGAGGGTCTATACAAGGGCGATGTACTTGAGGACAATATTATCGAAATGGAAGAGGATGTAGATGAAGATGAAATGGGAGATACGATACTGTGTGAAGAGCTTGACAGAGCACTGAAAGACCTGAGTCGAAATAAGGCCCCGGGAGTAGACAACATTCCATTAGAACTACTGATGGCCTTGGGAGAGCCAGTCCTGACAAAACTCTACCATCTGGTGAGCAAGATGTATGAGACAGGTGAAATACCCTCAGACTTGAAGAAGAATATAATAATTCCAATCCCAAAGAAAGCAGGTGTTGACAGATGCAAAAATTACCAAACTATCAGTTTAATAAGTCACAGCTGCAAAATACTAATGTGCATTCTTTACAGACAAATGGAAAAACTGGTAGAAGCCGACCTCAGGGAAGATCAGTTTGGATTCTGTAAAAAATATAGGAACACGTGAGGCAATACTGACCTTACGACTTATCTTAGAAGAAAGATTAAGGAAAGGCAAACCTACATTTCTAGCATTTGTAAACTTAGAGAAAGCTTTTGACACTGTTGACTGGAATACTCTCTTCCAAATTCTAAAGGTGGCAGGGGTGAAATACAGGGAGCAAAAGGCTGTTTACAATTTGTACAGAAACCAGATGGCAGTTATAAGAGTCGAGGGGCATGAAAGGGAAGCAGTGGTTGGGAAGGGAGTTTGACAGGGTTGTAGCCTCTCCCTGATGTTATTCAATCTATATATTGAGCAAGCAGTAAAGGAAACCAAATAGAAGTTCGCAGTAGGCATTAAAATCCACAGAGAAGAAATAAAAACTTTGAGGTTCACCGATGACATTGTAGTTCTGTCAGAGACAGCAAAGGACTTGGAAGAGCAGTTGAACGGAATGGACAGTGTCTTGAAAAAAGCAAAAGCAAAACGAGAATAATGGAATGTAGTCGAATTAAGTCGGGTGATGCTGAGGGATTAGATTAGGAAATGAGACACTTGAAGTAGTAAAGGAGTTTTGCTATTTGGGGAGCAAAATAACTGATGATGGTCAAAGTAGAGAGGATATAAAATGTAGACTGACAATGGCAAGGAAAGCATTTCTGAAGAAGAGAAATTTGTTAACATTGAGTATAGATTTAAGTGTCAGGAAGTCGTTTCTGAAAGTATTTGTATGGAGTGTAGCCATGTATGGAAGTGAAACACGGATGACAAATAGTTTGGACAAGAAGAGAATAGAAGCTTTCGAAATGTGGTGCTACAGAAGAATGCTGAAGATTAGATGGGTAGATCACATTACTAATGAGGAGGTATTGAATAGAATTGGGGAGAAGTGAAGTTTGTGGCACAACTTGACAAGAAGAAGGGACCAGTTGGTAGGACATGTTCTGAGGCATCAAGGGATCACAAATTTAGCGTTGGAGGGCAGTGTGGAGGGTAAAAATCGTAGAGGGAGACCAAGAGATGAATACACTAAGCAGATTCAGAAGGATGTAGGTTGCAGTAAGTACTGGGAGATGAAGAAGCTTCCACAGGATAGTGTAGCATGGAGAGCTGCATCAAACCAGTCTCAGGACTGAAGACCACAACAACAACAACAAGTACAGGGAACAGATAGCAATCTTCTGACCCACATGAACTGCACCACCTATTGTTTGTAGATCAGTAACTAAGGAGAGAGCAAGGGAGTGGTGTGTGTTATCGACAAACACAGCACCCATCTCTAGGCTCTTTTTCCTTTTGGTGAAGGGTATAGACCAGTAGGACAGTGCCATCAATGGCTTTGAAAAGTGTTTCCTGTAAACCCAAGGACAGAGGTTGTGCTGGTGCCAGGAGTTTCAGTTCCTCCACAAGAGTGCTGAGCCCATTCATGTTCCACTCTAGAATAGGAGCCATTTAACTTGGAGGTTGTGCTTTCACCCGGGTGAGGAGCCTGCAGTGGGTGGATGTTCAGCATTGGGGCAAGATGGTTTCCCTGGCCTGACACCACATTCCATTGACTCTGGAGCAGAAGTAGCAGAACCATCATGTTGAATGACATTAACATGGTCTGACTTTCTACCACGTATTTTTACCTGTGGTGGAAGCTTCCCTTTTGCTCTTTGGCCTAGGACGGATTTGTAGGAACTACCACACGAGCAGTAGAGGCAGTGCTAGATTTTTTACCAGAATCTGCCTTTAGAGGCACTGGAAGCTCTGCCACATGGGAACAACTGTGGCTTTATCTGAAGTTCTTGGAGGAGAAGGGGGGGGGGCTATAGGCTTTGAAACAATAACAGTTTGACAAGTGCACTAACAAGCACAGTCCCACAAGCAGCTAGGGAAATAAAAGTCCACCTAGACAGAGCCCCGTGTACCTACTTGTACAAGCCATTAGTGCCTTGAGTCAAGTCACATGTGGAAACAGTGTTCCAGATGAAAGTGAAGGATATGGTGTCAATAAACCAGAAAATCACTTTTGTGTGTGTGCATTACTGCATTTACTGTAGACGTGGGATAGTTTGCTTCCATGTTTCATCAGTATCACCAGTTCAACACACTGTGTGCAAAGATTCGCTTCCACAGACATCGAGAAAGTGTACATGGGTGCCAGTAGCAACATGGGTACTAATAACAGTGTGTTTCCAGGCAAGATCCAGCACAGTAGTACTGGCAGCAGTAATGGTCTAATGAGTATTTGATGATATTTTATTTAGCATCATGATGCAGCCTGTATCTTCTAGTACTTTACTGGATGAACAGCATTTCTGATGCAAATAGTGCTCTCTCCTGACAGATTGTGTTAACTGCTGATACACTAGACAGCACTGTTGTCTGAAAGGAGTTGTTCACCCTAATTTTCATCTCCCACAACTACCTCACCTGCTAGTGCATTTCCAGTTTTCTGTTTTAGCAAGCATCACTCATCACATTTGACTCAAAATGTCAGCTTTTGACGCAGGTATAAGGCATCAAGGTGAACTTAGATAGAACATTTTCCAAGATTATTGGTTCATATGAAATGACTAGTAGTGTCAGTAGTAAGCAATGAAAAACCAGCTCTTTGTCATTTAAGATAGTGTATCATATGTTAAATCCCTAACAAATTAAAAGAATTATAAGTAACACTCGCTTCTGACCTAAATGTTAATTTCACTGCATAATGGAGCACTTGATAGGAAAGGATCAAATACAAGTAGTAAATATCCCTGGCCTTCTCCTGAGCAGTTTGTTCTGCAAATTTTTATTATAAACACTAGGGGGACAGCCGTATTTTCAAATCAGAATTTAATGCAAAGGGCAACCTAATTTTATAAAGGAAATGGAAAAGGCTCTGAAACAGCAGCTTTTGAATCTGAATAAAATTAGAAATGTACTGTAAACAGGGCTTAGTATTTAAAAATCCAACAAAATATTGTCTTTGGAAAAATACCATTGTCACCTAGAAAATATTTTTCTGCTAACAGCAAATAAACAGTAGCTGTATAGCAAAACTGAGGAGTCCTCATGGGTTCAGCATTCATTTGCTCGGTACAGACTTGGTGACTTTGGATTCCTGAGCTGGGGAGAGTAATCGCCACAAGTCCTCTGTCACCGTAAATTCTGGGCACACTTCAGTAACTACTATACAGCGCAACGATGGAATCTTGTATGCCACAGGGAACGAGAATCTTTGCTTGACTACCTGGATCATAAGGATGGCAAAAATCTCTATAAAAACCCTTCAATCTCAAGATGTGCTGCATGCTGATGAGATGCTGGCTGTTGTGGAACAGTTGTTAGCGGGCAACCTCTGGGAAACCTCGCACATCTCAGTTGTATCCACCAGTCTGCAAACTGACCATTCGAATTTTGAAGTTTAGTTGCATGTTTCACTTTGATGACAAACAGGACACTTCACTTTCACTGAAGTCTGTAATACATTGATGAAAATTTGACTGTAACTTTTAACAGCTCTGCTACATTTCACAAATGAATATCAACATGATGTTGGAGAGCATATTTAGTGATGAGGATTGGCAGAAGAGCCAACCCGTATGAGAGGAGGAAGCCGAAAGGCACGCGTTTTAGTTCACGCAGGCTGGCGTGAGGTCTGGAACAGATCAAGGAAATGAGACTAACAAAAAAACGTACGTAGCTGCTGGAATACTTAACTTTAATCCATAATTGGTGAACATCACTCTTGACGGTACGTGTTTTACAGCATCAATAGTAACTGGTAATGGCGCCTTGCTAGGTCGTAGCAAATGACGTAGCTGAAGGCTATGCCAACTATCGTCTCGGCAAATGAGAGCGTAATTTGTCAGTGAACCATCGCTAGCAAAGTCGGCTGTACAACTGGGGCGAGTGCTAGGAAGTGTCTCTAGACCTGCTGTGTGGCGGCGCTTGGTCTGCAATCACTGATAGTGGCGACACGCGGGTCCGACGTATACTAACGGACCGCGGCCGATTTAAAGGCTACCACCAAGCAAGTGTGGTGTCTGGCGGTGACACCACATTTAGTTTTCATACTCAGTCACCTACCATATATTCCCAATATATTTACTTCTGGTTTGTAGAGTCAACCTCTTGACTGATTAAATAAAGCCCACAACAAAAAGAAATACAACAGGAACAAAGGTGAAAATGTAGAAAGCATAGGCAACCAAAACTACTATATATGTTGTGTAAAACAGATATCCTAATTTGTTCATACATTTAGTGCTTTTTTTCTTAAGCTGCCTCCATCAAACAGCACTTCTTTGTTCTAGGCAGACACTACCATCTTTTGCTGAACGTGGACATAACAAGCAATGCACTCAGACCATATTTAAAGATTTAATATTGTAATCCTACATATTTAACTTAAATTTACTGAATCTGAGTCCTGTACACTGAAAAGCATTACAACCACATACATATCTCTTATAGATCAATGTTTGAATCACAAACTCTTGATAGTGAAATTATACAAGGTGTGTGAGAAAAATAATGACACTGATTTTTAAGCTTTTATTTTTTTCAAACACAAATACTGTACCCTTCAAAGAAGTTCCCTTTGACAGCTATACACTGGCAGAGATGTTCCCATTTTTGGTAGCAGTGCTGAAAGGCTTCAACTGATGGGGCCTTTAACATGTCAGTCACATTTTTTTTTTAATGTTCCCCAGAGTCCCAAAATGACGTCATTTTAAAATATTTTCATATTTTGGTAAAAAAAGCCAAGGGCTCAGATTAGGTGACTATGGGGGCTGTGGAACAACACAAATACTGTACCCTTCAAAGAAGTTCCCTTTGACAGCTATACACTGGCAGAGATGTTCCCATTTTTGGTAGCAGTGCTGAAAGGCTTCAACTGATGGGGCCTTTAACATGTCAGTCACATTTTTTTTTAATGTTCCCCAGAGTCCCAAAATGACGTCATTTTAAAATATTTTCATATTTTGGTAAAAAAAGCCAAGGACTCAGATTAGGTGACTATGGGGGCTGTGGAACAACAGGAATTCTTCTTGAGGTAAAAAATTCCAAGATGGAAGTGGTGGTGTGACACAGGGCGTTGTCATGATGCAGCATCCATTTGTCTGCAACGTCCAGTCTCACTCGAGTCATCCTTTTCCTGAGCCTTTCAAGGACATCTTTGCAGTATACCTGGCTGCCAGTTTGTCCTGGAGGAACAAATTCTTTATGCACAACACCCCTTCTGTCAAAAAAGCAAATTTGTATTGTTTTGATCTTTGATTTGCTCATTTGAACTTTTTTCAATCTTGGAGATGTCTCAGTGCGCCACTCCTCAATTATCCACTTTGTTTAGGGATAGTATTCAAAAATCCAGGATTCATGAACAGTAATCACACAACTGAACCATTCGCGGTCACTGGCAATCCTCTCAAGAAGATTAACACACATTTCTTTCATTGTCCTTCTTGTCTGTTTTGAGGTTTTTCAGCATCATTTTGGTACAAACCATCTGCATATGCAAAACTTCAGTCTAAATCTGATGTAGGATGAAACTGTTTAAGTTTAACAGGTCACCCACTCTCCTTATTCTTAAACATCTGCCTGAGCTCAGAAGATCATGCACACATTTAATGTTTCTGTTGTTTTTAAAGCTGAATGTCTCCACGAGTGAGTTTCATCTTAAAAGTGTTCTTGGCCTTCCAAAAATGATTTGTGCCAGCGAAAAAGTTGTGCTCTTGATAAGCAAAGTTCCCCATAGGCCTGTTTCAACTTTTCAAAGGTCACACTCGTGGGCTCTGTGAGTTACCGAGCATTTCGCTCTCACTTAATTATATGGCCAAAAGAGACAGCCTTCCAGGAATTGTGAAACGAATCCTGTCGTCCATGACTGTGTGCCACAAAGAGCGCAGATTCGCCACGAGATGGGGAAAGTCCACAGGTGTCTGTTATGCTGAATGAGGCCACGCTGATCAGGCCCAAGCGCAGCAGTGTGCGAGTGAGACAGACGAGAACCTGCGTCATAGGGAAACCCTGTAGGACCTGTATGTGACCAGAGAAGCATAACAGTGTTAAATATGGAGGAACTAAGATCAGCCAAAAACGAAAACATTTATGGACATTATTTAAGTCTGTAGTAATTCAGGGAATGAAGCTACAGTAATTTTACTCTACCATCTTCCTTACATTTTCATGGTGGATCCCAATAAAACTTGAATATTGATCATATTTATAATAGTTTAGTATTTAGTGTTAAAGTGAAATTAACAAGTTTTGTAACAAAGACCTGAATGCTAAAATCTGAAAGCTTTCGGCGGCCTTAATGATCGACATTTCATATAAAAGCGCATCATTAAAATGTTAAATGTTGTAAATAACAAATCTGTAACTTTATTTGTTTAAAAGATATAGTAAATTTAAATTATCAGTATTTTCAGTTAAGTATCAGTCCATCATTTCCTCCACACAAAACACACTGAATGATGACAGCATGACACCTTATTGAATCATTAGGTAACAGAATGTTTGTTGTAAAGTTTAGTGCATAATAGTTACATTTGATCTTCATTTATTTATCAGAAAGCACATTGATGTAAGGCTACTGGCGGTGACATTCAAAATTAAGAAGGAAATTGTATTGGTTTTATGTAAAAAAAAATTAACATTTATTATGTAATGGATATTATTGTTATTTTATTTAGAACATGAAAGTGGCCAAGCTTTGATTGTTTAAATGTGTTAAAATATAAAATAATATATAAAAACAAAGATGAGGTGACTTACCGAACAAAAGTGCTGGCAGGTCGATAGACACACAAACAAACACAAACATACACACAAAATTCAAGCTTTCGCAACAAACTGTTGCCTCATCAGGAAAGAGGGAAGGAGAGGGGAAGACGAAAGGAAGTGGGTTTTAAGGGAGAGGGTAAGGAGTCATTCCAATCCCGGGAGCGGAAAGACTTACCTTAGGGGGAAAAAAGGACAGGTATACACTCGCACACACGCACATATCCATCCACACATACAGACACAAGCAGACATATTTAAAGACAAAGAGTTTGGGCAGAGATGTCAGTCGAGGCAGAAGTGTAGAGGCAAAGAAGTTGTTGAAAGACAGGTGAGGTATGAGTGGCGGCAACTTGAAATTAGCGGAGATTGAGGCCTGGCGGATGACGAGAAGAGAGGATATACTGAAGGGCAAGTTCCCATCTCCGGAGTTCGGATAGGTTGGTGTTGGTGGGAAGTATCCAGATAACCCGGACGGTGTAACACTGTGCCAAGATGTGCTGGCTGTGCACCAAGGCATGTTTAGCCACAGGGTGATCCTCATTACCAACAAACACTGTCTGCCTGTGTCCATTCATGCGAATGGACAGTTTGTTGCTGGTCATTCCCACATAGAATGCATCACAGTGTAGGCAGGTCAGTTGGTAAATCACGTGGGTGCTTTCACACGTGGCTCTGCCTCTGATCGTGTACACCTTCCGGGTTACAGGACTGGAGTAGGTGGTGGTGGGAGGGTGCATGGGACAGGTTTTGCATCGGGGGCGGTTACAAGGATAGGAGCCAGAGGGTAGGGAAGGTGGTTTGGGGATTTCATAGGGATGAACTAACAGGTTACGAAGGTTAGGTGGACGGCGGAAAGACACTCTTGGCGGAGTGGGGAGGATTTCATGAAGGATGGATCTCATTTCAGGGCAGGATTTGAGGAAGTCGTATCCCTGCTGGAGAGCCACATTCGGAGTCTGGTCCAGTCCCGGAAAGTATCCTGTCACAAGTGGGGCACTTTTGTGGTTCTTCTGTGGGGGATTCTGGGTTTGAGGAGACGAGGAAGTGGCTCTGGTTATTTGCTTTTGTACCAGGTCGGGAGGGTAGTTGCGGGATGCGAAAGCTGTTTTCAGGTTGTTGGTGTAATGATTCAGGGATTCCGGACTGGAGCAGATTCGTTTGCCACGAAGACCGAGGCTGTAGGGAAGGGACCGTTTGATGTGGAATGGGTGGCAGCTGTCATAATGGAGGTACTGTTGCTTGTTGGTGGGTTTGATGTGGACGGACGTGTGAAGTTGGCCATTGGACAGGTGGAGGTCAACGTCAAGGAAAGTGGCATGGGATTTGGAGTAGGACCAGGTGAAACTGATGGAACCAAAGGAGTTGAGGTTGGAGAGGAAATTCTGGAGTTCTTCTTCACTGTGAGTCCAGATCATGAAGATGTCATCAATAAATCTGTACCAAACTTTGGGTTGGCAGACTTGGGTAACCAAGAAGGCTTCCTCTAAGCGACCCATGAATAGGTTGGCGTACGAGGGGGCCATCCTGGTGCCCATGGCTGTTCCCTTTAATTGTTGGTATGTCTGGCCCTCAAAAGTGAAGAAGTTGTGGGTCAGGATGAAGCTGGCTAAGGTGATGAGGAAAGAGGTTTTAGGTAGGGTGGCAGGTGATAGTTGATAGACCCCATTAAGTTTTATTTACATTCCCTCCGCAAACATGCCTTCGCCCTAGCCAGATTACGCTCGCATATTTTATTTTCTCAGGCTTGTCTGACATTTGGCATTACCCCCAAAGGCCTCACACTCAAAGTTCCCATCTCTGGCTGCAACCCTTCCTTCCATCAGTCCCTATACCAGTTCCAAACTGAACAATCCATTGTCCTCACCCACCTAATCCTTCACCTACACATCAACTCAGCCAATGAACACACCCGTCAACTCCTATCCTTAATAAAAGTCCTTAATCTTTCCTCCCCCACATCCACACCGGCTGTTCAGAGCATCCTCCTACAGGCCAACCGTAAATTAGAACAGCATGCCACCCTCCACCTCAAAAAACTATCCAATCTCCTGGTTTCCCACCTCCGGAAAGGCAACTCACTCACCCTTCACAACCTTTCCAGCAAACCTCAACCTCCTCTCATTGCACACAAACCCAGTCTCTCCCATCTACTCAATCTCCCACTTCCAGCTCCACTCCCTCCAAAACCTCAAAATTCCGATCAACACAATCTGGAACCACAACACCCTAATTCAGTAGTTAACCTTTCCTCCAAACCTCTCTCCCAATCCGAAACCTCTGTCCTATCCAAAGGCCTCACCTTCAGCCCCACTCCCAGATTCAACCAAACAGCCCTCGTCAAAGATTTACTGTCCTACACTCGTACTCTCTGCTGGAAGTATCACTTTGCCACGAAGAAAAATGATCCTAATCCTACTCCTAATGATCCGACTCCTCAAGACACCATCCAAATTGAACCCTGCCTGGAACAGTTCCGTCCTCCGTCACAGCGGGACCCACCTCCTCTTCCTCAAAATCACCCTCTCCAAACCTTCCAGGAATTTCTGACTTCCAGCCTTGCATCTCAATCCTTCTTAAAAAACCTTAATCCTACACCCAACATCACCACTGCTGAAGCCCAGGCTATCCGTGATCTGAAGGCTGACCGATCCATCGTCATTCTTCCGGCGGACAAGGGTTCCACAACCGTGGTACTTGATCGTCGGGAGTATGTGGCTGAGGGACTGCGTCAGCTTTCAGACAACACCACATACAAAGTTTGCCAAGGTAACCCCATTCCTGATGTCCAGGCGGAGCTTCAAGGAATCCTCAGAAACTTAGGCCCCCTGCAAAACCTTTCACCTGACTCCATCAACCTCCTGACCCCACCGACACCCCGCACCCCTACCTTCTACCTTCTTCCTAAAATCCACAAACCCAATCATCCCGGCCGCCCCATTGTAGCTGGTTACCAAGCCCCCACAGAGCGTATCTCTGCCTACGTAGATCAACACCTTCAACCCATTACATGCAGTCTCCCATCCTTCATCAAGGACACCAACCACTTCCTTGAACGCCTGGAATCCTTACCCAATCTGTTACCCCCGGAAACCATCCTTGTAACCATTGATGCCACGTCCTTATACACAAATATTCCGCACGTCCAGGGCCTCGCTGCGATGGAGCATTTCCTTTCACGCCGATCACCTGCCACCCTACCTAAAACCTCTTTCCTCATCACCTTAGCCAGCTTCATCCTGACCCACAACTTCTTCACTTTTGAGGGCCAGACATACCAACAATTAAAGGGAACAGCCATGGGCACCAGGATGGCCCCCTCGTACGCCAACCTATTCATGGGTCGCTTAGAGGAAGCCTTCTTGGTTACCCAAGTCTGCCAACCCAAAGTTTGGTACAGATTTATTGATGACATCTTCATGATCTGGACTCACAGTGAAGAAGAACTCCAGAATTTCCTCTCCAACCTCAACTCCTTTGGTTCCATCAGTTTCACCTGGTCCTACTCCAAATCCCATGCCACTTTCCTTGACGTTGACCTCCACCTGTCCAATGGCCAACTTCACACGTCCGTCCACATCAAACCCACCAACAAGCAACAGTACCTCCATTATGACAGCTGCCACCCATTCCACATCAAACGGTCCCTTCCCTACAGCCTAGGTCTTCGTGGCAAACGAATCTGCTCCAGTCCGGAATCCCTGAATCATTACACCAACAACCTGAAAACAGCTTTCGCATCCCGCAACTACCCTCCCGACCTGTTACAAAAGCAAATAACCAGAGCCACTTCCTCGTCCCCTCAAACCCAGAATCCCCCACAGAAGAACCACAAAAGTGCCCCACTTGTGACAGGATACTTTCCGGGACTGGACCAGACTCCGAATGTGGCTCTCCAGCAGGGATACGACTTCCTCAAATCCTGCCCTGAAATGAGATCCATCCTTCATGAAATCCTCCCCACTCCGCCAAGAGTGTCTTTCCGCCGTCCACCTAACCTTCGTAACCTGTTAGTTCATCCCTATGAAATCCCCAAACCACCTTCCCTACCCTCTGGCTCCTATCCTTGTAACCGCCCCCGATGCAAAACCTGTCCCATGCACCCTCCCACCACCACCTACTCCAGTCCTGTAACCCGGAAGGTGTACACGATCAGAGGCAGAGCCACGTGTGAAAGCACCCACGTGATTTACCAACTGACCTGCCTACACTGTGATGCATTCTATGTGGGAATGACCAGCAACAAACTGTCCATTCGCATGAATGGACACAGGCAGACAGTGTTTGTTGGTAATGAGGATCACCCTGTGGCTAAACATGCCTTGGTGCACAGCCAGCACATCTTGGCACAGTGTTACACCGTCCGGGTTATCTGGATACTTCCCACCAACACCAACCTATCCGAACTCCGGAGATGGGAACTTGCCCTTCAGTATATCCTCTCTTCTCGTCATCCGCCAGGCCTCAATCTCCGCTAATTTCAAGTTGCCGCCACTCATACCTCACCTGTCTTTCAACAACTTCTTTGCCTCTACACTTCTGCCTCGACTGACATCTCTGCCCAAACTCTTTGTCTTTAAATATGTCTGCTTGTGTCTGTATGTGTGGATGGATATGTGCGTGTGTGCGAGTGTATACCTGTCCTTTTTTCCCCCTAAGGTAAGTCTTTCCGCTCCCGGGATTGGAATGACTCCTTACCCTCTCCCTTAAAACCCACTTCCTTTCGTCTTCCCCTCTCCTTCCCTCTTTCCTGATGAGGCAACAGTTTGTTGCGAAAGCTTGAATTTTGTGTGTATGTTTGTGTTTGTTTGTGTGTCTATCGACCTGCCAGCGCTTTTGTTCGGTAAGTCACCTCATCTTTGTTTTTATATATAATTTTTCCCACGTGGAATGTTTCCTTCCATTATAAAAATATAAAATAATGTAGAATAAGCTGTAGCTAATCAGATGGACGGCTTCAGGGAAGGGAACTGCACTAGTCAGTTGAATGCCAATGTACGGCCAGCGGGAGATGTGGCCGCAGGTGGGCAGAGGACATTTCGGATTGAGATGTGAAGGCGCACAGTCGGTCTTTAGGTAGCTCAGAAGTGAAACGAGTCAGAAAATTTCACGTTGTGTGGTATCGCGGGACATAGTATCTGAGCGGTGAGCAGCCAATTCCCGGTGTGAAGTCTTAACTTTTTGCATGAACAATGAGATGGAGTATAGGACATGTATTTCACAATAAGATTGTGAATGATCGAACAGTGTCAAATGGACATGAGCTTGAGTGTAACAGTAACTCTAAATACAACCACTTTCACTATTAGTTTGCTTTCTGAATAAACGTCATTCTAACCAAACCACAACTGTGTGGCCTACATTATTTATGGCTCGTTAATTTAGTTCCTGATATTATTATTACTGTTATTATATGTTATATTAACTTTGTATGTTTCACAAACTTGCCATCAGCCAGACATTTTAACCAAAGGGTCACAAGTGTCTAATTTAGGGTGTGTAATGAACACATGCGGTTCAACCCCTAGAAGAATTGGAGCCAAGACATTTCGATGAAGAGGAACCGCATGTAGGCCGAACATGTTTGGGATGTTAGCTCGCTACTCCCCAAGTTTAACACAAAACTTAATGACATAATGTTGCTCTAAATTCCACTGTTCCATTTTTGTAACACACAATAAAAACAAAACTTCACTAATGGTGTTCTCTAAAACCATGTGATGGCTGTATGGAGCTGAAACTTTCACTGAGCATCTGGAAGGGGTGAACACACCAGTCTACACAAGTAGAACAACACAGCATTGCCAGATTTCTCACAGTCTTGTAAGTCTCATTACTTTTCTCATGCTTCTTGTATGAATTTAACTCATGAAACATGTACGTTTTATGAATGATGTATGAATACTACTATAATCTACAACGAATAACTACATACTTAGTAAATAAATAGAACCTTATTCAGTTTTAAAAATCATGGTCAGCTATTTGACATTCACTGCCAAATAAAAGTCTCATCTGACTTCTCCAGGAATTGCAATGATCTCCAGCTATGAGACCATCTTAGCTCCTGAAGACCATCTGTCATCCATTCACCTGGCTACATGTTCTGTTCAGCTCCATTTCAGTCCTAATAACAGCCCACTCCGTTTCATCCCCTGATCCATTTGTTCATTTTCCTGGCTCTCCTAATAACTGCCAACATGGTTCCACTTCTCAGTTATTTAAAGTCCATTTCTCTCTATTTAAGTCAAAACAAGTAACAAACTGATTGTAAGTTTCTGTTTGAAACACATCAGAATCTTCATTTTAAAACTCCATTTTGGTTATCAAAAGCACTCCATACTATTTTTGCTCGTATGTTTTCCTGGTCCTGCAACTATTGTCTCCATCTTTCCTTAATACATCATCTCATCAGCTATTTCTCTATCTACGCTCCAGATTTGTCCTGTTTTCTTATTAGTATGTTGGTTATGCATTTTTTCTTCTTGCTGTAACTGAGTTTCAGGTGTACTTTAAAATTTGCTCTATTGTTTCACTCATTAATGAAGCTTACCCAGACTTAGGCTAACAATTAATATTGTCCACAAAATTAAGGCAGTTCAGATTGAAATCAAACAATGGAAAATCCAGGATGGAATGTAGCAATATAGTGAAAAGGAAAGTTGCTACTCACTGTATAGCGGAGATGCTGAGTTGTAGATAGGCAAAACAAAAAGGCTGTGTGACAGTCTTTTTGTTGTGCCTATCTGTGACTCAGTAGTTCTGATTGCCCACATTAACAATTGTGAAACTACTATGTCTTACATATGTGGTCTTTCATAGTAAACGGTGATATAAACACTTTAAGTACTTTACCTGCAGAATTAGAGTGATTTTTCACTTGTTGTTTCTCAGGTTGTTCCCTATAGTCACTGTGCTAGAATGTGGAGAGCACTGCTTCAGAGTAGAAAAGGAAAAGAAAGTATGACAGCTGAAATCGTAAGTATCGTGAAATCAAGTTCTGTTACAGCTGAGGTCAGGTCACACACAGTTGAGGTCAGGCCACCTACAGCAAATATCAGATCACCCATAGCAGAGGCCATGCCACCTACAGATGAGGTTGGACACCTCCAGCAGAAGACTTTACACTGGCAGTGGAGTACCCTGCACTGGCAGCGGAGGACACCTCACCTGGTAGTGAGGGACATATTATGGGCAACGTGGGACACCTCACCGGCAGGGGGGGCATCTCACCAGCAGGGGAAGTGGGGCGGGAGGGGGGGGGGGGGTCATTTCATGTGGCAGTAGGGGACCCTTCCCTGGCAACTGAGGATCTTGCTCCAGCAGTTGAAGATCAGACATGAGCAGCAGCAGGAGACCCTTTGCTGGCAGCTGTTGATCCAGCTTCACCAGAAGCAGCTATGGAGATCACAACAATTCACTCAAGAGGAAGAGCAGCAAGGTGGAAAAGAAAAAAAAAACCTGTAGTGCTAAATAATTTTTAATACCCTGTCTCAAAACAGCAAACTTTGTGTACAACTGTCAACAGTCTCTATTCTTGTGTTTTCTTATTTTAAACTGTAATATCCATAGTCTGGGAATAAATCTCTTGAACTTGAAGTTGCCTAGTCCATTTTAGTCAGATCACTACATCCAGCTTCTGGATTACATCAGGCATTAAGACTTCCTGTAGGACTTTAAAACAGCTCAATTCTCAAATTAAAGGATCCACATACACCCAGTTTATAGAATATGTGAATACATATGAGAAAATGTATTTACAGGTAATTGCATACACACAGCTTCTTAAAAATGGTAACATAATAAGAATTTTGGACAACAAATCAAAATCTGTATGGGATACTGTAAAAAAGTGAAACAGGAAAGATACATGCAGAGCAGAAAAATACACTTTCAAATGCCTGCAAAATCTATATTGGCAAAAAAGACCTGCCAAATAACTTACGATTACTTTATAAATTCTTTCCAAACACTTAGCTTAACTTTCACGAATCAGGATAATCTTAGGTTTTGCACAGCAGTGTGAGGTTAGTTCCAACTAGTGAACACAAACTAGTAAATGTGATTAAAAGCCTGAAATGAAAAATGACAGCTCATATAGATGATGTACCAGTGAAACTTATAATCCATAATGTTTTGCAAATTACAAAGCCCTTGGCTCACATTATTAATTCATCAGTCACGGAGGGAGTGTTCTCTGAAATATTACACATATCGAAAGTGCTACCTTTATTCAAGAGTGGGAATGGATATAAGGTTGAAAATTACCAACTCATCTGACCCCTCCCTCAGCATTCTCTGAAGTAATTGAGAGATCAACGAAACAACATAATAACCAAGTACTTAGATGATCACAGCCTACAGAACGGTTACCCGCATGGCTTTCTAACAGGCAGAAGTACAGAAACAGTAATAAATGATTACAGCAATGAAATAGTAAGAAATTTGGATAACAATAATTTTGTAGGAGTTAATTGAGATCTTTCTAAAGGTTTCGATCTGGTTAGTCATGAAATCTTTTTAGATAATTTGGGAGCAGTGGGGATAAAATGAATAGAAAACAAGTGGTTTCAGTAATATCTGCAAAACAGATGACAGGTTGTGGACGTCACATTAGTTCACATTGCTCATAAAATCTCATTAGTACCTGATGTAAGACAAGTCGAAATAAATGTACACCACGGTAGTTTCTTAGGAACACTTCTGTTCCTCATTTATATAAATGACATTCACAACTCAGAAACTGCTGCCAAGATCACATTGTTTGCAGATGTCAGTAAAGTAACAGTGAGTGATGTTAAGGACTCTCTGTCCATTACAACTGAGCAAGTTCTTGCATTCATGGTTCAGTGGCAACGGGCTGATATTTAATGTGAAGAATATAAACTACATACAGTTTGAGAAGATGAATCAAAAGCTAGATCTCCACCTGGTACTAGATGGAAATGAGTCCGAAAGGGTACAACACACACTTTTGCATCTTTTACCCTGACAATTATTTCTGAAGTTTGCCCCTCAGATGGTTCTAGAATGGCTAATTTTGGTTACTTCCAGTCCCTTGTAGCTTATGGAATAATTTTCTAGCCAGTTAAATGAAATTTTAACACTGCACAAAAGAGTTATTCAAATCTTGTCACATAGCTCTGCTAGGGCCCACTGCAAGCTCCTATTTAATGTGTGGTGTTTGCTTACTGCATCCTCATTGCACATATACAAATGTGTGTTGATGACAGGAGCTAGACTTGGTGACCTGCAAACCAACTCTGATTACCAGAGTTATAATACTTGCAGCTGTGAGCCCCTCCATATAGAACACATTAGAACAACATATACTCAAATACATGTGAGCCACATTGGTGTCATTCTTTATAATGTCCTGCCAACATAAATAAAGAGGTTGGAGACGGGAACAGCATTCAGAGCAGAATTAAAATAATTTCTTGTTGAAAAGTGTTTCTGTCATGTAAATGAATACATTAGTTTACAGGATTATTAGGCCCTCATTTATTGTTGAATTGTTTTAATTCTGTTAACTGGTGTATCATTTATGCTGTGTTTGTCTTTACAAAGACTGCAATCAGATTTCTGTTTCAGATACAGTGCAATATGCCTCTACTGATGGATCTGGTGCTAGCCTAGTTGTGATGGATATGGCGACAGCTGGTTTTCACTAGTTATACTTTTCAGCAGTGCTTTATAATGTGTTCATGTATTTTGCATCAAAGTTTCATGGTTTACCTACATCATTTTGCATGCTGTCCTCTAGAGCAGTGTTATGTAATGTGCTCCAGTGTTTTCACTTTTTAGTAGTGTTTTCATTTTCAAAATTTTTTTGTTCGTGACTTACTTCTTGTGCATGTTGCACTCATGGTGTCAATAATGTATTTCTGATTCCCCTTCCAATCATGTACTGAGTGGTGGCTACTTCAGTCTTAATGTACTGGACTTGCATTTTGGAGGACTGGAGTTTATTTCCCATCCAGCCCATTGTGACATCGGTTTTCTCATGTTGCCAAGGTGAATGCTTGTACAGTTTGATTAGGCCATGGCCAACTTCCAGCCATATTCTCACCAAATCATATTCTTCTTTGTTAATGTTTTATATACATTATTTCTGTAATGTATCTAAAATGTCTGATTCCACTGTACTGCATAGTCTATGAACCAATAAATAAATAAGAGAGAGAGAGAGAGAGAGAGAGAGAGAGAGAGAGAGAGAGAGAGAGAGAGAGTGCATTAAAAATACAAACCATGCTGAACAGAGGCATATGTGGTTGATTTCATAAAGATAAATCCCTTCATGATGAGCTTAAAACCAGGCAAGGCAAGGAAGGAATATTTGTTTTCATACACTAGTTAAACCAAAGCAAATACATGGTTATGCAACACTGTCCTTCAAAATGGTGATAAAGGTATGTGATCCAAGTCATAATGTTTGTGCTGATTACTGTGGTCTGTTCTGTTAAGGATACTGATTCATATCTTCATACACATATTGCATTGATTCCACAATCCAGTGAATTATGGCCCGTATTTGCTGTATGTGTCGAGCAATCAGATGCAAATAAATCGTGAAAACATGCTGATGGTAAGGTTGGCTTTTTAAATGGAAAAGAAAATCAAAATTATGTACATGGTTTTATCAAGTTACTTTTCTGCTGTCAATTACACTTTGTCTACATCTGCCATCTTTGCAAAGACATAGAAAAATGCTATCTGCTACTTGAGCCAACAAGTGAACCTGAAGTTTAAAACTTTTACTTGCAGTCAGAAGGTTGTGAAATAAACTGGGAACCTATCCACAAATACTTTAAATATTTTCGTTAGCTGACTTACACCGACAACACTTTGTATACAGCTTAACAATAAAAAAAAAAGGATTAACTAAGTTATGTGGCTTCCATATTTTAATAGTTCAACATGCTGCTGGGAAGTTTCAAACACAAAGCAGTGACAACTTTCTATATAATCACCTTACACTTTAAAACAGACCTGTTTAAATTCAGTAATGAAACTATGGCTAGTGTCAAATGTGTTATATTAAACCATTCAATTTAAAATGCAATCCAACAGCTCTTTTTTAGTTTTGGGCAGAGGAAGGGGCACCAGTAAGAGTACTCTGTTACAGATATTAAGTCAACTAGTGAACCGAAAGTCAGTTGATCACATGTAAATTTTCTGTAGCATACTTTACTGTTTATTTGCTCACAAACATTTATCTCCTACCAAAACTGACTCCATTGGTCTAACTCCCTTCTGCCCAAATAATCACAGAACATTACATGCCTTCTAATATAAGCCTCATATTTGTTCATCTTAGTGTAACACACCATTATTTTTCTCTAAATTCTTCATATTTAAACTTTAATTAGCTGTGAAGTTATTGGAGGCAGATCACATCTGTAATTTTAAACTTTCCCAGACTACAAAGACTTTGAAATGTTTGTGGGTATTCAGACAGGTCATGTCAACCAAGTGAATGCTGCCACCTATTGAATAGTAAATAACATTAAAAAATCAAGTATTAATGACAAAGAATGATGCAGAAAATCAGTACTGAATAAGAAACTATCCTGTGAATTGTATGCTGTGATTTAAGAAACCACAGAAAATCAACACAATTACTCCATTTATAATGTCATAGTGTCAGTTTAGTCCATGTTGAATATTATCATGCTTTATTTACTGCTGCATAAATACAAAATTTAGCCTTTAAAAATGCAAATTAGTTAACAGTCACTTTTCACATGAATTTTACAATCCATATACATTTCAATGTGTCTCACCATGATAAGTGATAAAGTATGTGTTTCAGGCCTCTCGGACACTAATAAATTCAAAATATCCCCTGAAGTGCTGATGGGTTTTGAGACTGTGATTCACAGTCTTTTAAAGCCCTTGTGTAGATGACTGTATACCACTTCATATTATCAATGCAAACACGACCTCTGTGCCTCTTGTTGCATTACTGAAACAAACGAGTTCTTACAATATTATCTCCATCCCTTTGCCTCTATACAAGTATAGTATTTTACCTATTAGGTACTGACTACTCCTGTGAATGGGTATAAAGGGGGCAAGATGATGAGGATAAAACATAGGTTGATCTCATGTATCATCATCATCATGTCAGTTTGCTTTCTGAGTAATATTACTACAGCACTGGAGTCAAAAGATAGCTTCTAGCATTTGGCAAATGAAACTCAACTGTTCACTCTCCTCACAGAGACTACTGCTTCACAAAAATTACAGACACTGTGGAAACTAGGTTGTATTTCACTTGACACAGCCTCTAGTGTTGCCACATCTCCCGCAGCTGAACTTTTACCATATAATTTTAACCATTATCCCAGATAAACTAGTGCTCATATAGTTTATTTCACTTGATCATGCAAACACTTAGTAACATCCCCACAAATGATAATAAAAAGCCATGGAGACACTTTATGAACTTGCCAATATCTCCCTTATATGTAATTTTATGACTGAACTATATTGGAACTAAGTTTTAGCTTCTGTGCACTCATACTACTTCAGGCGCAATCTCCTCACACCATATGAAGTACCCTATCCATTCAATACAACAGCCTTCCCAATTCTCACAAAAGAAAAAAAAACAGACAAAATATTCTTATGTCTCCACATACAATCAGCAACAACAGCAGGAGCATTTGCAATGTACCAATTACTATTACAGTGCAGTCAAAGAGATAGGCAGTAAGGAATAAGATAACGGGAAAAACTTCACAATATGCCAACATAAGGATCATTCAAGATAATATGAAAATCATTAAGATTCCTAATAGTAGTAACTTCTGTTATGTATCTGCTTCTTAGCATATTTATGATAATGGCAATGGCAATGGCAATGTCTCAGATAATAGATTGTTTCCATCTTTTTTATTAGCATTACAGAAAGTAGTACTGTATACAAATGGGAAAACCGCATTCTAGGAAAGCTGAAATGACAGTATACTGCTTTATAATCTATTGAACACAAGATATGAAAGATGAACACAACAAATAACACTTTCAAGTAATATCTCTGAACTTCAAAGTAATTCACACACAAATTACAGTAATGAGAATAGCCACAGAAATTCTTGACAGTTCAACGTAACATAAAACCATGACAGACCACCATTAGGCCAACACACTAGTTATATATTAGAAATTGATATTCAACATTAAGCTTGGTATTAAAATTTGTACAAAATAAACAGGATAAGACAGCCTGTTTTTCATCCTGAAGACCACACATTTAATTATGTATTCTACATATTAGTGAGAACTTTCAATTATTTCAACATGTACCCAACTAACATGAATTTCCTCGTTGTACATAAACGCTCGTGTGCCAAACAGTTAACATTTACGAGGATTAACAGATATTGCACATAAACAATACACGGTAAAAACTGTGATACAATTGTGTGCCATCAGTAACTGTGACTGCTATATGAATGCCGCATCAGTCTCTAATTTGGCTAGCTGAATGGTTTCTAGCATGACATAGCTTCTGATGGCCACAGAACTGGCGTGACAAATAACATAGTGGTGTATAAACACTGTAACATACCTGTAGCAGAAAGTATCCTCTTTGAAAGTTTCTGCTGTCAAATTATCAAACTGATTTTATTCCTTCAACTGAATGAAAGATGTGCATATCAAAATACGAGGGAGTGAAAACAGGAGAGGAGGTGGGGGTAAAAGCAACTTCCAAGTAAGAGCCATACTGTAATTACAAATTAATAAATGGATAAAGCATATACACTCCTCCATGTTCAAGTATAATTGTAATCTGGAAATTTTGACATTTCTCACTTTAAGTGATAGAAAAATTGAATGATCTATAGTTGCACTGTTTACGGAATTTCACATCTTGTGCACGGCTGATATACCCATGACTAGTGTTAGAAACAGTCAGTGTGGTTATTGCAACTTTCTTATGCACAACAGAAGTTCCACAAATTACTGAAATTTTAATAGGCCCTACGTGCTTTCTCAGAAAACAATTGGTAATTAGTTTGAAACAATGACTAATGGTGGCAAGGGCAAAAAATGTTCTAAAATAATGCAATTTTTTTATCTCTACTGTGTTATTTATTCACATGCCAATTTTATTCTCTGCAGAGCACAAGGGGAGAAAGAGATTCTATTCTTTTGTTTCTACACAAGGTGAAGACATGACTCACAATACACCTGTTAAAACAACTTTTAAAATAAATGTGGGCAGGGACTTCACCATCTGAAAGTGTTCATACAATACAATCTTCTGATACAAGATCATAACAATAAGATTACTACTCATAGCTTAAATGAATCAACAGGAACTGCTTTGTCTTATTAGCACCTCTTTCAGTAGCTCCTTAATGCTTTGTAATTCTATTCAGCATTAAATACTGATGTAGTAACTACAACAGAAAATACTTATTTCAAAAATTATACTTTCAGTAAATCTTCACGTTGTAAAATAGTAGTCATTCAATGTTTGTGTGCAATGAACAAAGTGGTCCTACATGCATTAGCAAAGCCTGAATTGTTAATATTTGAGACTTTCCACGCACTGCCCAGTATTTACTTGCCGTTAAATAATGAAGATACAATAGGTTAAACACACATCACGAATGTTTGGTTAAATGTTTCTTGCACAGTAGTAAGTAGTAGTTACTATGCCTTGAAAAATTACACTTGTTTTTCATTCAGTAAGCTGTTTCAGGTTTCATTGTCTTTTACAAGCTCAGAGGGATACATATTGTTAATAAATGCTATTAAAATTAGCAACTTCTTTCGGCCTTTAATCAGGCTGGCAAAACAATTTACTTATATCACAAATTTTCTACAATCATATCAGCTTCAAAATTGTTCACATGTTAGTAAAATTGGACTGTTATAAATGACTAAGCATATTTTCTGTAACCTCTTTATTTAAACTTTCCTTATGTAAATAAAAATTGAAAAATGACATTAATCATTGTAAGTTATTATCTGTTATATCACAGCCAGTTTATTAATACTCCCACAACCAAATATACGGGCTAAGAAGCCACTCTACTGTGATATCGAAAAATCACATTCACGTACTGTATTCATTCTCAGTAATAGGCGCACGGTATACCCAGGACCGATACTTGATCGGAAGTTTTAAATATGCTGTACATACTCATATTTTTGACTCAATTTCTACATCTTTCCAGTTCCTAAGCATTGGACTTGTTTGTGAACTGCGCCTAGCGCAACAAATGCAGACAAGTCCAATGATAGGTAGAACACACGCTCTCATCTGTGCATATGGTTGAGATTTTGTACAAATGTAGAGAAAAATGAAACAATGAAAATGTATGAGTGATGCCAGTACAACCCATACAATAAAAGGAACGTCAGCAAGATGTTCCCATACGATAGACTTGCTGCTGGAAATGTTACCTTTGTTATGATATTGAGCTACATGTTCGTAAGAATACGCACCGTACCGTTCTGAAATTTCAAATACATAGTACACTAGGACAAGTGTTCCAATGAGGTAAACAAACAGCAGTAACCAAGCAACCCTCTGCCTGAAGTTCATTCTCATAACATATGCTATAGAGCGACATGGTTCTACAACTTTTTATTGACTTGTTTCTCCATTCTCAGTACTTAATGGCATAATCGGCTTGCGCTTTTTATCCATTGCTTTAAGTCTGTATTTCTGCTCTACGTACAATATCTGCCTTTGCATCGAGCAGGTAGCTCTGGCATTGTCACATGTAACATAAGCACTCGTGTGCTAAATACTACTAAAAATGTAGACACCAACATTCCCGTATCTTTTTACGCAACTAAGCGATGACCAGCGTTGACAACTTCCACACTGTACGCTACCTCACTCTACCACGCATCATATTTAGTTATCTTTCCTTACTTATGATATCGAAAGTCGATTGTAGCGTCGCCATTTCAGCGGTACTGGGTGGTATAATTGCATCGAAATTATCGCACATTTCGTTAAGGGATCTACATAACTATAATCCGCAAAATAAAATCCGGTTTTAGGTGTCTGTCCTGGACGTCTCATTGCAGGTGACCTATCTAACGACTCCCAGGGGCACCAAAAATTTAATTTTCAATATTTCCCGTAATTATTGACCAAATTTAAAAATTTACCATGCTATAATAATCTACTCATTACGTGTAAGTTAAGTTTAACACGATAATTATTACACTTAGCAAATAAGTATTTCTCTTGAAGCTGACGGCGCTCAAATATTACAACTTCGTTCATACGTTACTCGAAAATTACAACATTTAGCGATTTCCAACTAACTTCACATGTAACTTCAAATCTTTTCTAAACTTTTTTTCGCTGACAGCTCACACATAATGATTGAAGGAAAAAAGTTTATCGCTTACGACATTTTCGCTGTTCACGTGGCCAAACTTCAGCATCTGCCATGACGATTTAACTTATTTCTTTACTAGTAATGCCATTAGCAACACATTTTGCATATAATATGTACATATATCATTGAAAGCACCTGCAACATAATATCACTGCACAACAAATAGTTCAGGAGATATGACGTCAGAAATAATGAGATGGGTAAAAAACGCGCTTCTACTTAAAACGGAGCGCAAATTACCTGTCCTATAGTCATCCAGTACTTTATAATGAATGCACTTTGCGACTTCCAACAAACTTTAAGCATAAATTCAATCCTTTTCTAAATTTTTTCTCGCTTACGTGGTTATCGTCAAGCATAACGGAATAAGAGCGCTATCATGATTGTTGCTGTGCAATGGGAAGAATTGGAAGAAGGCCTCGGCTGGGGCGTTATACTGGTACCACACAAAAATAGGCCTGTCCGATTATTTCACATTAACTTCTCCACATTTTAATGCTTTTAATTTTTTTAACTTTTTAATTATGAAACAATTTATAAAAATTAAATATTGTTCATAAAATTATATATAAAATTGCTTCGTTATTTACTTACCTTGGAAGAAGACTTAAAAATGAAGTGCTTCATCATCATCATCTACATTATTATCTTCTTCCTCTGGAGGTTGAGGAACAGAATAACTGGAAGTGGATGGCCGCGAATATAACACCTTTCTCTTCATGCTACTGTAGAAATAATATTTTAGTATGAGCTGCTGCTGACAAGCAATCATCCATTTACTGTGGAAGTAATGAGCCTGTTCCTATTTTCACTTTTCTAAGATGCGTCCTACTAAAAACTCTTTCGCACGTAGTATTGTAATATAGAAGAGATAAACACGTGAGCACAAACTCTGGTAAGGCTGGGAATTCCCTCTTGTGAAATGAAGTTTTTATGTAAAGTATGTTCCGCCAAAATACTCCCACTTCCAAACAGTTCTTAATATTTTCGTTTTACGATAGAAAGTTTCCTCCAGTCATCATCGATTTTTTGTAGATCCTCATCAGCATATAGTGGAATTATTCTTGGCAATTTTGATATAACAGATGTAAGAGGAGGATTTTCTTCTCTTTTTTTGTTTGAAAGAGCCCTTTTAGGCGTCAAAATTGCAAGAAATGGCAACAAATCATGATCAAAGTCATATCTCGTTTACAGTTCCGAACATCCCATTTTCATGAAATCCCTACATCTGCAGTAAAAGTTTTTCATCACTTCCCATTCTTTATATATTTATGGTTTCTGAATTGGCTTCAGAACTTCAACTACAAAATAGATACGGCTGCCAGGAAGAAACTTTGACCTGTTGTTGGGGTCAATGTAAATTAATTTATTGGTTACAACATACTGCCGGTCCATATAGCAAAGAAAATTTCCTTTCATCCTTCTACGATATTTTCATGTAAGTCAACAATAACAACTTTACCATTCTGGAAATACTTAGTTAAATCTGCGAATTTCGGTAAAATATAGGTTACAAATAAATAAAATAGTTTAAAAAATTGGGCATGGAGGGATCAGCGAATTTCTTCTGCTACAAGCACTCTCTCCTCTAGGTATTTAGATACAAAATCGAGATGCAAAGCATTCCACTGTTCTAAAATTGAAAAAATTTAGAGAACTGGCATTTGAGACTGACTGCGGAGCGATTCTGCTTCCGCTAGCGTACCTTCCGCCTAAGGTCTATGAAGAGAAGGAAGATATATAGATAGTCATTTTTCCCTCCATCTATTTGCGAATGGAACAGGAAAGAAAATTACCAATAGTGGAGAACTCACCATTCAGTGGCTTGTGAAGTAAGTAGGCCCTATGTAGATATGCAGATAGCTTATCGTGTAACACACTCACTCTGGAACTGTCATCTGCTATGTTAATAACGAGTCGATCAACAGAATCCACAAAGCCACACAGGCGCCACATTTTCTCCTCTTCTTTTATGATGTGCCTTCTCTATCCCACCAGCGTTTGGCAGTGACATGTGAAAAAGTTGGGCACGTTAGGTCCATTACGTCTGGCATCTTAACACTCTCGTTATTTCTCAGCCGGCCTCGGTGGTCGAGCGGTTTTAGGCGCTTCACTCCGGAACCGCGTGACTGCTACAGTCGCAGGTTCGAATCCTGGCTTGGGCATGGATGTGTGCGTTGTCCTTAGGTTAGTTGGTTTAAGTAGTTCTAAGTTCTAGGGGACTGATGACCTCAGATGTTAAGTCCCATAGTGCTTAGAGCCATTTGAACCATTTTTTGTTATTTCTCGGGCCCAGTCCCTTAACGGAGCTTCATACCAGTTCTGTTGGGTTCATATTGTAATGGTACAGTGGCAATTGTAAAAATGCAGCTTTTGTATGGTGTGCTCAGTGATGTGAAAATCTTTGTTTTTCATGTACCTACGACAACCATTGTGGTCCGTGTGAGAGTAAATCCATGGCATAAAACAATGAGCATAGTCCAAAGAGTGAATATTCGGTTTTTCATATTTGTCCTAAAAAATTAAATTATGTTTTCTTAATTTAACCAATAGTTATTAACAATGTTTAGTAAAATAAAAATAATTAAGAATTTATATTTTAAATGAAAACAGGAATTTTGCGTGCAATATGTAATTAGAAACAAGAAGAAGTGCATTATTCATAGAGAAATTATGAATTTTAGAGATGTCGGTATTTCAAATTTAACGAAAAAAAAATACTAAGATGGGACTTGAACCTCCAAACCATGAACTGCACTAGGTTATCAATCTACAAGGTTACCAATTCCGCTATTTTTATTTTAATGATTAGAAATAAAACTTTATTGACTCTATCAGCTGTTCACAACGTGCACCATTTCTACATACACTGTGACATAAAACAGACAGGTGGAACAAGTTTCACAGGCACATTACATCTAAAATCAACACTTATATTCATTGCATCGCCAGCATTATATAACTTCAGTGTTAGTACAAAGATATTTTCTGGGACACAATTTGCATTATTGGAAACTTTTAAAAAACTACATCAAAAACCAATGTTTATTTATGTCACAACTGTATCAAATACAGTTTCTTGGAAAAGTTCAAAGCTGAATTTTTCTATAAATTTATGAAAAACGTTAAGAACAACCTATATCTTGGCACGTGTTTCACTACGGTACAGGAAGCAGCCTCAGCCATTTTCATACTGTACTACGTATTAGAAGTACGACTATCAGAGCACAATAGTAGGGAGACTGTGACTGTACACAATTTTTGACATAAAAACTACATTGCTAAAGCGTAATTGAGAAAAACATTGACGGCTGTTAATACATTAGAACATCCTAAAGTTTCATTTAAGGTAACGTAGTAATAATATTATCTAATGCGATACATTAGTAGGACCTACTTCCAAGAATGTAACAACACCAGTGTATTATGCAGACAGTATATCATGGCAGTCGGCCGGGACCTTAAACAAACGAGAACTTAAGAGTGACCGAGGGGGGAGGAGTGGTACCTTCTCGAAAGGCTACCTACGTCTACGTTTTGTGGTTCCACAAAAGCAGACCTCTGTTTTTTTTCCTTTATTGGGTTTCGATTTCCCCAGAGAGGGCGGGCTGGTAGCAGTTTAGTGCGCCGCTCTTCAGCCTACAGTATATTTAAAAACATAATAAGAAGATAATAAACGATAAGAACAGGCGATAAAAACGGTGATTTTTTTAAACTGTGAAAAGGGGGAAAGTTGTGTAACTTAAAATATAAAAACAAAGGTTTGGTGATGCTAATTAAGGACACAATAAGCAGACAGGTACAATAGTAGACAGACAATTAAGAAACGCAGCGGCAGTCTGGTTTTTGTTCACGAGAGATTAAAAAAAAATCACACCTAGCAACAGTATGGTTTCTGTTCGCGACACTTCAAAAAAGACGCACAACACTTATCACTCACTTAAACATTGCACTAAAGGGTAGACATGAAGATGATACACCACAGCCTAAGCTAAGGCAGATGGAGGAGGGGGGGGGGGGGCGGGCACATGAGGGGAAAAAGCAAAGGTGGGGAGGAACAACAGATCTGACATAACGATAACGGGTCATAAGGATTGCTGATTTCTTTTGTTGTGGTGAGAGTCGCATTCGAATCCATTTGTGAACCAGGATTAGCCTCATCACTCATTTCAAATTAGGAAAAAAAAAGAAAGCAAGCAATCCACAACACAGAGCAAATTGGAGTACACACAGCATTTGGTAGTGGCTTCAGCGCAATTATTTGCAGCGGTTGGCAGTGGTAGTTCAGGCCCAATCTCTACCAGTATCTTACGCAACCATGGTTCAAAATACACCCCACCTAAAACTGCCACGATATAGTGTGTGCGTGTACTATGGCTTCTGATCAATCATCGCATTGTGTTTGTCTACATCAGGTTTATTCTTGTTATGAACAGAGTATACAGTGACGAGCGACATAGCGACAATGTCTTCATTGTTCGCTGCATCTTTGGACCAACTTCGAATGGCCGCCGACGTCAAGTAGCGAACAAGTGACTTCACGATGAACATTCCACATTTGACACGAAGTGAATCTATTCCTGGTACTTCAGACAAAAGTGCTGCAGAGAATCACAATAAACAATGGCTATCCTTCTCCGTAACAAACGTTATTCTAAGTGCCTTCGACCTTCACCCAGGACAAAGCATCGCATATTCCAATGCTAGTGATTATGAGTGTTATGACACTCGCTTTAACGACCTGAACCATACCGACGCCTCCCAAAGTGCCGTTACAGTTGAAAAACAATGACCCACACCATAACACTCCGTGTTCTGTTTCGTCACCCATCTGCCAGCCGATCGCGGGATCATGGTTTACACCATCTTTCAGCTTGTGCATCCCGTTTATCAATTCCGATTCCGACTGTTGCGTCTAAACGCGAGTTTCGCGAGACAGACTATGACGTCACTCATATGCCAGCCGTGCTGGGCATCACAACTGACATGCTTCCAGTCCAGCACTGTGCTTCGTGTGTGCATCACCCAGTACCAAAACAAACTATGGACTCCGAGAACGCGTTTGTCACGACCTCGCCTCGGCAAGGTCAGATATCGTTGCCTCCCGGTTCGAGTGATGTCACACCTGCGTAAGCCGCGTCGCGAACGACTGCACGTACTCCTTGGGACACCACCTGTGCTGCTGGATAGTAAATAGACCACACCTTCCTTGTTCACAGTGCCACGACCTCATGAGCATTCTCACATACATTCTGCGCCGGCTCAGAAAGTCGTACCTTCCGCGTCGGCCCCGGAACTTCATTCACACGCACAGCCGTTCTTCAAACTGCCACAGAGTTCTACGCACATTGCCGCCGATGCCACCAGCGCCGCGACACGAATCACCTCATCACGTGCATCCTACGGCGAGCTGTATTTCCTGCCCGCCTCGCGTACCGATGCTCCCGCATCTACCATGCCGTGCCAATTCCACCTCGCGATGATGTCTTACAATCAAACCACTGACACCCGTCATACTGTCAACCACCGTCCGAAACTACCGATGCTCCGCGCGGCTTCTTTCGTAATGTGGTTTGCCCTCAGCGACTGTTTGATGTCAGCCAGTGGCATGACGAGAAGTTCGCCACTTTCCTTAAGGGGAGACAAAAGGCAATTTTTATCGCTATTCTGCCAATGCTATTTTACCCTTTGAATAGGTACACTTTTCAAAAGAACTATAAGTGATAAAACAATGAAATTTTTACTGCATGTCTATATAGCAATGTGTCTCAATTTACAAGTAAAATGAACATAATACCTCTTATATGTTGAAGAAAAGAATTTATTCTTTCACTAGTAAAATTTAACTTTTTGGTACATTAATTATTATAAAACAGTATCTGATTGTTTGGTTTGTCTCAATTTACTTGTAATAACTTATTACCATCTGCAGTACAAATTGACCAAATTTCATGTTTCTAACTCCATTAGTTTATCAAATATAGGTACATGAAAGTGAAAAAAATGTAGTTTTGAGAAAAATCCATTTAAAGTTTAATATTGCAATTCTAGTATAGTTATTGATGAGAATTACTTACCACTAATATTTTCCTGCACCATGCTGAGCATCATCTGAATCAAACCGATCTTCTTTTCTTCTCTTGGTAACTCTTCTTTACTCTGTGACTTCTTATGTGTATTTTAGATTAGCAATATCTGCTTTGCGGATTCTCTCTTTATCCATTTGCACCAAGGATTTTGCAGCATTTCCATTAGATTTTACGCCCAATAAACATCCAGTTCTCTAATTACACCATCAGTGAAGCATAAAATAGCATCATAAACACCAAATTTGAGGGTTGTAAGCTGAACAAATACAGTTTTCAGTAACCAGTTCCAAATGACAGTATTCACACATTAATTTAATTTTTGGATTTTCCCATGAAGGCATGTCTTCAGCAAGGTATCTTTACAAAGATCTCTAAATACGCGTTTAATTTCACTCATTACTGATGCAGTTAAAGAATGTTTGTGGTCATATCTGGCATTTCTTCTGTACTTGCACCAAGTGTCAGGATCATTCGGGCAAAGACCATGCACTGGATTTTCATTTGTGGAAAGCTTATGGAAAAAGATAGCCCATGCAGCTTTTTTCGTGTTTTCTAAATTCCCTACATTTCTTCTTACGGCCAAACCATAATAATTCTGTAATCTATCTATTTCAGCAATTGTCAGGCGACCTTTACCACCTATCTTCTTACCATCTTCCAATACTATTTTTTACTTTTCTTTCAATAATATTCTCAACCTGGGCCCCATTCTCTTCTGGACATGCCCAATGCACTCTAATTTAGAAATTGTGACATTAGGACCATAGGATTGTTCTGTAAATACCCAGTCATAAGCCTTGCTGTCACCATCCCCTAAATACTGTATCTGAAACCTCTGTTTCCCACTGAATGATTAAAATTCCTGGGAACTCCTGCTACTTCCATCCTACCACTTGGACCAGTATAATTCATCTGACAGTTATGTTCATGCTCTTTCTCAGTTCCACTGCCACAAGTTTTACAGTATTTGCTTAGAATCTCTACATCAATTACCTTGCCGGTATCAAATGATGTAGATGTCACGACACCATTTAGTGAAGTGTGTCCACGTTTCTGTCAGCTGCCATCAAAACATGCACAAATATCACCACTTTCACTGTCATCACTTTCACTGAGCGCTTCTTCAGCTGCTTCCTTCATTGAGATGTTCCAAACTTCAGCAATAACATTATTTCCAGAATGAGATTTTCACTCTGCAGCGGAGTGTGCGTTGATATGAAACTTCCTGGCAGATTAAAACTGTGTGCCCGACCGAGACTCGAACTCGGGACCTCTGCCTTTCAAGGGCAAGTGCTCTACCATCTGAGCTACCGAAGCACGACTCACGCCCGGCACTCACAGCTTTACTTCTGCCAGTATCTCGTCTCCTACCTTCCAAACATTACAGAAGCTCTCCTGCGAACCTAGCAATAACATTATTGCAAGTCAGAAATTTTGCAGGAGGATTTGGAATGTCAAATAATGCATATAAGAGTTTGCCTGTCTCCATCCCTTTACCAATAGATCTGAGACCATAAACTAGCCTTATGTTGTTCTCATATAAATTATTATTTGCCAGTTTTGATGTCATTGTTGTAGCAACTGCACCACATTTTGTACAACTCAATGTCAGGTTTGACACAATCCCTTACGAAGATGCTGATTCTCATCCAAAGATACGTCACCACCACATATTCTGCACACAGTATTTTTGGAAATGAAATAACAGAGCATGCTAAGGTTCACCATAATATTTCCAAACGAATATTCATCTCCACAAGCAGACTGAAAGGAAATGCCTTGAGGACACTGCAGTTTCTTTCTTGATGTACTGATTTTCTTTATGTCTAACATTCTTGGGTCTTTTGACCCACTAACCTCATTTCGCTTTACGTTATTTATTTCCTCTGAATTTTAATTTAGGTTCTGGCGCTGCAGTCCGGAACCGCGGGACTGCTACGGTCGCAGGTTCGAATCCTGCCTCGGGCATGGGTGTGTGTGATGTCCTTAGGTTAGTTAGGTTTAAGTAGTTCTAAGTTCTAGGGGACTTATGACCTAAGATGTTGAGTCCCATAGTGCTCAGAGCCATTTGAACCATTTTAATTTAGGCGAGAATTCCTTTTTCGCGTTTAATGAAAACACGCGGAACCAAAGAAAATACAAATCAACACATACTTCACTCACAACAAACTTCGCTAAGCACAACCATTAACGCTCGAAAACAATAACAAACACGATCGGAAAAACGAGTACCGATGGTAGACACAGGGTAGGAAACACTGAAGCGATAAAACAATAGAAGCATGAAACAATATACAAGGGGTAAAAGAATGTTGTGCATTATCTCTGCAAAATGGAAGGTGTGGCATTTAAATGCCAGATTGCACAGAGCGTCAGGAAACCATCATATCTCACGAAAAAATTGTAGTATTTATATAAAACAACAACTGTTTCACACAGGAAAGACCACGAAAATATGCTAAAATCTAAAAATCGAATTTTTAAAGCCCATTTGCCTTCCGTCTCCCCTTAACCACCTTGGAGACAGTGCGGACCTTGTTAGCTACTTACTTTTGGACATTCCAGCTTCTCACAAACACGAAACTGCCAAGACACTACTGCTACAACGACTAACATACATACGCCTGAACAGTAGCTGCATCTCGTCATCAAAGAGACATTGGGCAACGGCACGCCGTCTTCGCTCCTGTGCCGCCTGCGATTTCTAATTGATTCAACGCTACTGCCTGATCTTGTGCTATGGACACTTTGGCTCCTAAAACTGCCAGAGAACATCTAGTCAGCGATGCTAGCACATGAGAAGGCACCTCTGAAGTTTAAACTTCGCCTTACTGACAAAATGCAGGCACCATCACAACACCACATTCTAATCAACAATCAACACCACTATGCCACAGTTGGTGCCCAGTACGCCTGTACTGAAACCAATTTTGCACGATCCCAGCCGAGCTGTTCTAACATTACACGTAACAGTGGACTGCTCGACGACGACCAGACCGACAGGAACCAGGCTGTGCACCCCGCCGCTACCACCTCGGGCGCTTTTCACGGCTCCATTGTACAACAGACATCTATCGCGACAAACGAGGTTGTTGTCCTCCTCCACTCCAGCCTGGCACTGCCACGACTCTATGTGTAAGCAAAAGCAGCGTTGATGAAATGCATCACCTGCTTTCATGTCCAACACACTTGTATGAATAGATGAAAACCCAGTTCTAAGCAAAGAAGGGAAAGCAGAAAGGTGGAAGGAGTATATAGAGGGTCTATACAAGGGCGATGTACTTGAGGACAATATTATGGAAATGGAAGAGGATGTAGATGAAGATGAAATGGGAGATACGATACTGAGTGAAGAGTTTGACAGAGCACTGAAAGACCTGAGTCGAAACAAGGCCCCGGGAGTAGACAACATTCCATTAGAACTACTGACAGCCTTGGGAGAGCCAGTTCTGACAAAACTCTACCATCTGGTGAGCAAAATATATGAGACAGGCGAAATACCCTCAGACTTCAAGAAGAATATAATAATTCCAATTCCAAAGGAAGCAGGTGTTGACAGATGCGAAAATTACCGAACTATCAGTTTAATAAGTCACGGCTGCAAAATACTAACGCAAATTCTTTACAGATGAATGGAAAAACTAGTAGAAATCGACCTCGGGGAAGATCAGTTTGGTTTCCGTAGAAATATTGGAACACTTGAGGCAATACTGGCCTTACGACTTATCTTAGAAGAAAGATTAAGAAATGGCAAACCTACGTTTGTAGCATTTGTAGACTTAGAGAAAGCTTTTGACAATGTTAACTGGAATACTTTCTTTCAAATTCTGAAGGTGGCAGGGGTAAAATACAGGAAGCGAAAGGCTATTTACAATTTGTACAGAAACCAGATGGCAGTTATAAGAGTCGAGCGGCATGAAAGGGAAGCAGTGGTTGGGAAAGGAGTGAGACAGGGTTGTAGCCTGTCCCCGATGTTATTCAATCTGTATATTGAGCAAGCAGTAAAGGAAACAAAAGAAAAATTCGGAGTAGGTATTACAATTCATGGAGAAGAAGTAAAAACTTTGAGGTTCGCCGATGACATTGTAATTCTGTCAGAGACAGCAAAGGACTTGGAAGAGCAGTTGAACGGAATGAACAGTGTCTTGAAAGGAGGATATAAGATGAACAACAACAAAAGCAAAACAAGGATAATGGAATGTAGTCATATTAAATCGGGTGATGCTGAAGGGAATTAGATTAGGAAATGAGACACTTAAAGTAGTAAAGGAATTTTGCTATTTAGGGAGTAAAATAACTGATGATGGTCGAAGTAGAGAGGATATAAAATGTAGACTGGCAATGGCAACGAAAGCGTTTCTGACGAAGAGAAATTTGTTAACATTGAGTATAGATTTAAGTGTTAGGAAGTGGTTTCTGAAAGTATTTGTATGGAGTGTAGCCATGTATGGAAGTGAAACATGGACCATAAGTAGTTTGGACAAGAAGAGAATAGAAGCTTTCGATATGTGGTGCTACAGATGAATGCTGAAGATTATATGGGTAGATCACATAACTAATGAGGAAGTATTGAATAGAATTGGGGAGAAGAGGAATTCGAGGCACAACTTGACTAGAAGAAGGGATCGGTTGGTAGGACATGTTCTGAGGCATCAAGGGATCACCAATTTAGTATTGGAGGGCAGCGTGGAAGGTAAAAATCGTAGAGGGAGACCAAGAGATGAATACACTAAGCAGATTCAGAAGGATGTAGGTTGCAGTAAGTACTGAGAGATGAAGAAGCTAGCACAGGATAGAGTAGCATGGAGAGCTGCATCAAACCAGTATCAGGACTGAAGACCACAACAACAACACAGCAATGCTACTGCTGGTTTCACACCAGATTTGGGCAGGACACACACCACTGCAGACAACCCTGCACCTGCCCAAACTAGAAAGGCGGCCTGATATAGGCACATTAGGCCACTCTTTATTAACAAGACGCCTCTGCACACCACGACAAAACAGCACTGATGCAGCATTTTAATGAGCAGACAGTTGCCGACTATTCGTCCATGACAGGCGCCTGCAAACGTATTTTCTCGTTGATACCGTGGCTGATGTGAGCATCCGACTGCCTGCTCTCACACCTGCTTAACTGTCGCCGTCGCCACTGCAATTACATGTGGCCAATTACACTGCAATCGCAGTTGCTGTGACTGCACAGGCCATGCTCAACCTCAGAACAGGTACGCAAATACCTTGGGCATTCCTAGTGGCAGAGACATTTGAGCCAGTCCTGGGAGCCAATCTCCTATGGCACTACTAGCTACTGATGGATTTAAATTGCGCCCTACTGTTATGACGGGACAGCCAGCATCCAATCCATGGTGTGGTCAGCGATAAACTACCTGCCGGCACAGAAACGCCCTCACTCACACTGCCGCAGCTCGACACACCTAAAGCCTAAAGCTACAAAGTGAAGCACTTTTCAACTAGTTATGCTTAAAGGCAGCCGAGTACTCATCATTATATCATGAGAACGAGGTCATGCGCCTCAACAACGAACAACTGCAGAGATGAATTGTGGACGTCACTGCATCACTTCATGCAGCTTGACAGCATCTTGACTACCTTCATCATCTCGCCACTGATCACTACCATGGCACTGCTACTACAGGCGCTTCCCAGGTTAGTGAAGCATCACAATCCCTATTTTAGTGTGCTACCGAGACAATGCATTGTGACATTAACAGTGATGCAATGATGGCGAATCACATCTCGATCCACCTCCTGGACTCACTACACACTCCTCCATTAGGCCACATACAATCTGTATCATACAGGATGATACCGCCCACCACATTACAACCACACTAGGGTCCCCTTTCCATTGCCACCCTCATCGTCTAGCTCCCCACAAACTTAAAGCAGACGAAGTTATGTTAGCTGGCGTAATCAGGACATCAGACAGTGCTTGGGACTCCCCAATTAAATTAGTTCCTACAAAGAAGGGTACTTGGCGCCTATGTGGTGACTACCGCTACCTCAATGCCGTTGCAGTCATTGACAGCTACCCCTCTCTGAACGTGAACGATTTTTCCCACGTCTTGGCTGGGGCAAAAAGTTTCAGTGTTGTCGATTGGAAAACAGCGTACCTGCAAATTCCGATGGCGGCCGAAGATGTACTACAAAGTTTGATAATCACGCCATTTGGTCTCTCTAATTTCCTCTACATGCCGTATGGACTATAGAACGTGCCACAGAATGGCAACGATTTAGTGACAGCATACTGTTCAATTTGTCTTTTTGTTACGTCTATCTATATGACGTCAAAATTTTTTTGCAAAAAGAGCAACACCATAATGACCATCTGTGTATCGTCCTTGATAAGCTGGCCTCTCACAGGGTGTATTAAACGATGACAAGTGCCAACTTTGGCAACCCATGTGACCTTTGGCGGACACAACGTCGACGCTTCTCGGGTGCGTCCTACTCCTGAGAAAATTGAACAGATACGCCTCCTCTCACCTCCCAGCTGCATAGGTTTTCAGGGATTATAAAATTTTTATGGGAACCAATTGCCACACGCCACTGAGGCTTTACTACCGCTCACACAAGCATTGTGCGGCAAGTATACATCTGGACACCGCAAATGCAGACAGCCTTTGACAAAATAAAAGAACACATGCTACATGTGACATCCCTCCCCACCCATCATGCGACGCACATCTAATTATCACATCAGATACTAGAAAGTACGTGATTTGGGCTGCTTTACAGCAAGAGATTGATGGAGTCACTCTGACGCTCATGTTTTTTTGTGCAATTTTACCAACACCCAGAAAAAATGGTCCACATTTGCTCGCGAACTACTAGCTGCATATGAAGCAATTCGTCGCTTTCAAGTGGGGAGACCCCTTACCATATATACAGATCATGGCCCATTGGAAGATGCATTGCACAACCCCCAGCGAATTCTGCACCCAGGAGATTTCACCATCTAGATTTCGTAACACAGTTCACTACCAATGTGCAATACGTCAGAGGTGCTGATAACATTGTGGTGGACTATCTTTTCCATATCACAGCTACCTCTGCTCAAATTCTGATAGTACCGCAGATGTACAAGCGACAGACGCTGATCTCCACAACTTGTTTAAAAAAACATATTCCGGACTCCAGTTCAACAAAGTACACTACCCAGAGCTACCTAACAATCGATTGGTCTGACCAGTCGTACCAGAGCCAGAAAATTTTTGACCTTCTCCACAATCTTGCACATCCGAGTAGATGCCTTACTGTATGCCTGATGACAGATTTGTTTGCCTGGCTAAACATTAGAAAGAATTGTGCCACATGGGCCAGGACTTGCATTTCATGCCAGGAGGCAAAAACTGGCCACCACACTCAGCTACCCTTTGGTAAATTCCCGGTTCCAAAGGGGCGGTTCCACACTCCCACATTGACATCATAGGGCCACTCCACAAACTGCATGGTTATGGTTATATTTTGTCAATGGTAGATGGTGTGACAAGATGGCTGGAGGCCACACCCTTTTCCGACATATCAACAGAGACAGTAGCAAAAACTTTCGTCAACAGTTGGATTGCTAGATTCAGCTGCCCAGCCTCCTTGACATTGCACCAGGGTTGTCAGTTCGAATTCCAATTGTTCAACGACATATGGAGCCCATGCAGATGCCACTGGTTCAACAGAACCGCCTACCATAGTCAATCCAATAGCGTTGTGGAACAGTGGCATCGAATAATGAAAGCCGCTCTCATGCGCACTCAGAATTGTGGGTAGAGGCCCTTCTATGGGTTCTCCTAGGCATCCACACAGCACAAAAGATGACCTTGATGCATCACTCACCATACCCGCTGAATTTGTAGTGCATGAAACAGTCCCCACAGACCAATACTTACCAGACTTAGTTGTGTAAATGCACACACATATAAAAACATCAGTGTGCCACCCCGTCCCATCACATGACAATCTTTATTGATAAAGACCTGGTCATATGCTCTCATGTGATGCTATGTACAGACACAGTGAAACTTGTCCTACAACCGCCACTTACAGGACAAAGACCTAGTCATATGCTCTCATGTGATGCTATGTACAGATGCAGTGAAACTGGCCCTACAACCGCCACTTGCAGGACCATACCTAGTGTTGAAATGAGATACCAACACTTTTGATTTCGAAATTTCTGGAAAACAAATAACAGTGTAGTTGAACCGACATAAACTAGCAAGACTCTCCCCACCCCATCGCCTCCTATGTACCCTTTAGTCAGTTTACAAGTGTGTGTGTGGATTTCCACGATTTTCTGCCTGACGACATACCTGTCACGTTATGCGGTACTTACCTCGTGATTACTGATACCTACACAGACAGGCGTCAGGTGCAAGCATCGTCATACACAGTTTCGTGCATATCACTCATGTCCCCCCAGAAGTTGACACAGCAGGACTCACCTCCTGTTTTTCAGCAGACATAAACCTTCACCGCCCCAACTTACACTGCCATAGCCCCGCAACACCTCCTGTAGACCTGACAATGCAAGGCAACGCCACCAACTTCCCTCCCCTTCAAATACCGCCGCCGAGCCAGCAACAATTGAAAACATCGTCGCTGTCGCTCGTCTTGTTTGCCCCCCACTTCCACTGCATGTGTGGAAAGGGAGGTCAGCTTGATGGCGCTGTAGATTCACTGCTCACACTGGCCGGGAACAACTGCGGCGACAGGAAGACGCCGACGAGGAAGGCTTGGCAGTGCTTCTGCTGTCAGAAACTTGGTCACATCGCCAAGTCATGCAGCAATGCTTTTGCTGATTGAAGTGTGTGCAAGCCCACGACACTCACAACTGCACCAAGAATCGTGACGAACCTGCTCCGTGCGTCAACTGTGGAGGTGTGCATACAGCAAACCATCGCGGTTGCAGCCTTGCCTTGAGAACTGGGGCCGCAGTGACAAGACTTCATGGAGAAGACGTTCTCGTAACGCCGCTCCTGGTGCTGTTGTAGCATCCTGTGACATTGTGTAGGCAGTGCCAGCAGTCGCCCCACCCCTTCTCCAAGAGAGGAAGGTGGGACGCACTGCCCGACGGACAGAGTCAACTCGCCTGCTGCTCTGCAGGTGCGACCAATGAGGCAGTGTCTGCCCTTCGCACTGCTGTGGCAGCGGAATTGGAGCACTGTGTATGGAGGTGGTGGCTGCATGCCATCAGCTTCAGCTGCTCAAGGACGCTGAGGGCAGCAAACACAGGCATGTCCACTCCGCCACAGTGGATGCAGCTGCACAGACCGACACCCCATTGGTTCCCACAGTCACACTGGGGTTAGAACCGGCGTCCATGGACTACAAGCTGTCTGCTCTCCCTCCCAACCAGGAGGATATGCGGCAGGCATATGGACAAGAGGGCGCATCCGTTATCATTGCTGCACATGTTGTGGCCACTTTGGCAGTGGATGAGCGCAGCTACCTACTGTTACCAGATGCGCGCAGTGTTCAAGCCATACTGAAGGAGGTTGCTGGGTCGTTCAATGAGGGGGATTTACCCCCTCCCAAGCGCGACCTCCCTCACGAACTCTACAACTTCACCAGGCACGTAGGGGTCTTGCACTCTGTAGTCTCAGGAAGAACAGTTATCGGTGGACTGGGATCACATTATTGCAGTCTCATCTGTGTGGATGCAGGAAGAGAAACTTATAGAGACAGTCCGGCAGCTGCTTCTGCTGTAGGTAAATCCAACTCCCACAGATGTGAACGCATTCAAGCCACTCCTCATGCTGGGTACCTGGCATCTTCAGCATCTCCATCTCTCAGAGTTCCCGCCAGAGAGAATGCCAGACCAGTTCACATCGGGAGACCCACCCAGATCCACGCGTCAGGATTAATGGAGGAATAGCATACACTTGTTAAGTCTCCGTCCACACAGGCTCAGGATCATCTGCTAGGAAATAGCGTAGCATAGCGGAGCAACAATTACAGATGCTGCCGAGACTACGTCCTCATCTACTAAAGCTGCCGGCAGCAACCTGTTGGTCGCAGCGCCGATGTCGCGCTTTGGTCGTCCCCAGCGCATGTTGCTGATTATAACACATCATCCATCGCATCCGCCGTCACACAGCTATTTACTTCACTTCCGACAGATGATACCCAGCTGCAGTCTCTGCTCACATGCTCCACACTACGGGGGGCGGGATGGGGACTCTGTGGCAGCGTAACATCTCTGGAATTTTATCCCACTCATTTTTGAGAGTTTCAAAAAAAGCGTCTTTGTTCGAACAACTTTTTATTCTTATTCTGTGAACCAACTCCTCCCACAGATGTTCTATAGGATTCAAATCCGGATTTTGACTTTGCCACTCAAAAACTTTGATATTTTTGCGTTTTAAAAAATCACTAATGTAGTTGGACTTGCGCCTGGGATCGTTATCTTGTTGAAAATTTCGTCCAGCTGGCATGGGGTGTTTAGCGTACGATGCATTTGAGTCATCAATACTTCTTCGAAAACGAAACAATCCATATTACCTTCAGTTCGAAGTAATGATCAAACTCCAGAGCATGAAAAACATCTCCAAGCGAACACACTTCCACCTCCATATATGACCGTGGGAATTGGCTACCGCAAGTCATATCTTTTATTTATAGGTCGTCGAACATACTTGATACCATCAGATGACATTAAATTAAATTTGCTCTAGTCACTCCCCAAAATTTTAGACCAGTCTTAACCTGACCATAATCTGTGCCGTTTTGCAAACGCAAGTCGGGCCTTCCTGTTTATTGAAGATACTAAAGGTTTTTTCGTCGGTCTTCGTCCATATATTCCAAAGAGTTTCAAGAGTCGTTTGACAGTGGAAACGTGAATGTCGACGTTACAGTTTTCTTTCAATTCTCTTTGTAATTTGTATAATCACAGCCGACTTGCGAGCATCACTTGTTGATAATTTATTTATGATGTGATCGACTTTTTTAGGAAAGACCTTTTTTTTTGGGTCCACTGCGAGGCTTATTTTCTACAGTCTTTCGTTTGTTATACAATTTGTCTTCATGTACTAACGACCTGACGAGACATTTTAAAACTATGAGCAACTTCGGTTTAACCGCCCGTCCGCTACGGTCGCAGGTTCGAACCCTGCTTCGGGCATGGATGTGTGTGATGTCCTTAGGTTAGTTAGGATTAAGTAGTTCTAAGTTCTAGGGGACTGATGACCACAGCAGTTAAGTCCCATAGTGCTCAGAGCCATTTGAACCATTCTTGAACTTCGGTTTGTTTCAGTATTTGCGTAAGTGCATTTACACAGGGTTTCTAAAGTCACTGTAATTTTTCTTACGTTTCGGCATATTGAAAAAAATCACTGTAAGTACATATCAGTAGAAATCAGAACTAAGAAGCAAGTAACGTCCACTAATTTATGGATCAAACTGCGTGTCAAAATAATTTTGAGCTCTCTGAAGGTTGCATTTGTTCGGCAACACAAAATATAAAAAAGCAAGTCGAAACCTGAGACCTTCAAGTAATCGCAGTTATACTGGTCTCCACTATACCCCAAGACACTGTCCGATAGTGTTTTATTTTAAGAGAAATAGTAACGAATTTTATGTTATCAAAATACTTTTGAGCGATACTGTATAATTATTTTCTGTAAACGAACTAGAAACGAAGACAGTGCACTTCCTACAACTGCGAGCTTCCTTCGAAAGTGAATGATGATGGGAGTGGTCCTCACAGATAACGTAATCTATACTTCCATACAGCGTGCTGCGGCACTTCCTCTACCTATCTAGCTGTCACTGGCCCGTCACGTCAGCAGGTTAATGTAATGCTTTCTACCGAAGCATTAAGTCAAGGAAACCTAAGTAAAGAAAGTGTCTACAAAAGACAACCAATGAAATAAACACGCAGAAGTAATAATTGTGCGTACTTGATATTTTTCTGGAACTCTAGTAAAAACCGTGAAGCGTGCAAAATTACATTAAAAAAAGGAACTGTGAACGCGTGAAAACGAACGGTTCCCAAAAAGAAACTATCACCAGTGAACTAGATCCCAAAGACAAATGAGTTTGTTGCCTCTGGTACTCTGCCTGCCTAATTCGGCCGTGTGGCCCTTCGGACACCGACATTTTTCTTTGGTGCACTCTATGTAATCCGAACGCTGGAATAAATAAGCCAACGTATTTAATTTCTGTGTCCTTTCCATCCTGGATGCCCACTCCTAAGTCCTCCCAGCACCCAACGGAACAAGGGGAATATTATGAGAAAATAACAATGTCCTCAAATCTTCTCAATCAAATGCATACAGAAAATATTTTGCCCCTGCTGACCTGAAAGTCCGCGCAGGTCCCTGTGAACTGAGCCGTTAAGTTCATTGTTACTACAGAACAAGAGAAAATATCAGTTTTGCAGAAAGCATTTAGTATTCTAACGATTTCTCAATGATATGTGTGATGTGTTTCATTACGCTTTTATGAGAACTGAAGTCAATTTCTGTTCATGAAGTTCAATTTATGGACAAAACAAGTTAATATTTTATTTTGTTTGCTTAATCCAGAACAGATATCGAAGCAGTATAAAGTTAAGAAGTATAACACACTAGAAAATATTGAATGTAGTGACAACTCTTGCATTGATTTAGATATTAGCATCCTGTCGCCTCAAAATAGGTGTCATTCATCCAGTTTTAGATCTGGGGACCAGCCTGTTTTTACGAGATAAATGTAGAATGGTTCTTATCATTCAATTCCTAATATTTAGATACAAATAATCGCTCTCAAATAGAAAATCATTCGCGTACGCTTGAGAACGATATTATCTCTTGGTTTCAGCCTCTAAATCCACTGACTTACTCTCAACAAATGTGTTGACAAATTTTTTTGCGTGTGGTCGAAATATTACTTCGTGCAACCAAATGCTGCACAAGATTTCACTATTATAGTAAAGAAATCTTCACTGAAAACACTACAGTTAAGACGAAAATAAATTGAACAGCAGGTCACGTGTCGCCTACAAATGGATGCAGCCACTAGTCAGATGCCGAAGAGGTTGATTTGAATGTAATGGCTTCATGCGGAGTCTATATCATCTATGGTCAAAGATTTAGACACTACAAATAATCTAAAATATTTGGATAAGGGTAATCTTTGACACTTTAGCAAAATAATGTATTAGTGTTAGTAATGTGGTTCCCCATAAATAAATTACTGTAATAGAAAAGTTTGAAAATGTTCTATACAAAATGTACAGAGGGAATCTTACACGTATACCAGCAGCTCTTGAAGCTGTTGAGAAGGTTTGCATTCCCAAGTAAGTATTAAAAAAAATCTTTCGTATCGCTATAAGAGTGCTTATTTGAACCAATTCTACCATGTGACGTTATTCAAGTGCTAAAACAGGAATATGTCTACATTATTTCTCATTCTACGAAAATAGATTCATACGATCATTTCTGATCATGAAACAATGTACCAATATTGTTCTGTAGAAGATCTGGGCCTGTAGTACGTAAACAACATTACAGGGACACATACCCATTAAGGTGCTCGATATTATCAGGCAATGCATCAAAACCTATAAGTGATAGCACACTCCAGCTTCGTCATAGACGGATTCTCCGTGATATAAACAGAGATTAAGTTCAGGTACATTTATATCTTTAGTCTGCAAATCACCGTGAACTGCGAGAAAGAGAGTGTATTTTAAACTTACCAGCTTTTTAAGGTTCGGCCCACTCATTTCACGAAGTGAACTGGAGAGAAATGTGCGATTTTAGGTCACTGTGCGTGTTTTTATTTGCCGATTCTACACCATCTCAATGGTGCAGATAGATAGCAGCCTAGAAATATTTATATCGGATGTTCCATAAAGAACATAACTTTTGAGTACATACTGACACAAATTTATAGATGAAATTAAATAATGTACGTATTACTGCAGTCAGTACATGCTATCTGTGTCTACATATGAAAGTTTATGGTACTCAAATGCCCTCCGCGACTGTGCAGAGACTCACTCGTTCTTTGGATGAAATTTTCCGTGTCATTTCGCCGTACTTGCACCTGTAGTTCTGAAATTACTCTCTGAATCTCGAACTTGAGCTCTAGGGATTGGCATACATCCGAGATTTCCAATACTCCCACAGATAGAAACACCCATGTATTAACCCTGCTGTTCTGTTCGGGTCTATATGACCCGAAACGAATATGAACGTTATTTTACATTATGTAAATACCAATATATATTTATGAAACTTTGTGACTTTGTCTGAAAATGGATGAGCAGCATGTGTTTTAAAAGGTTTTAAAAAAGTTTAAGAAGTTTGGGCTTCAACTGTAATAGTTGCATATGTAATGTTCGGGTCATAATGACCCGACACAAATATGTTTAGTGTAACTCGTATTTATTTCTAAAATCTGGAAATGGCGAAAATTATTTTTGTTGTGTTGTGTGGGAATAGTGACTGCATCATTCCAACTTACTCTCAACAATCACCTAAAGCTCCATGCGTTCACAACAATGGGCTTGTTTGTTGCTTTCCCCAGGAAATAATAATTGGCAGTTCTCAATAATTGGAATGCTTTGTTTCTGCCCAGTTTGACTTGTGACACCATGGCGATGAGACCATTGAATGATCGTGAGTTGGAAGAAATAGTAAATGCCTCACCAGATGAAGGATCACTTTCTGAGTTTGAAGATCACATCAGCAATGCATCTGAAAGCGAGTGTTCCGATGACAGTTACGACAGTCCACAGCCCATACAAAATAGTGTAGAGACTTTTCTTTCTAAAAATGGGAATATAGAATGGCAGTTGCATCCACCAGCACAACATGGTCGCCTACCAGCTTCGAACATCATCAAGAGTACCCCAGGAGTTACCAGGTATGCAGTCAGCAGAATATCTGATGTAAAATGTTCATTTGAAGCAGTATTTCACACAGCGCTTCAAAATGAAATAATAGAGATGACAAATATTGAAGGGCAGCGAGTTTATGGTGAACAGTGGACAGATATTGATGGTTCTGTTTTCCATGCATACTTAGGACTCTTACTCCTAGCGGGTGTATATCGATCTCATGGGGAGTCTACAAAAAGTTTGTGGGATAAAGATACTGGGCGAAACATATTTCGAGCAACCATGTCTCATGAAACATTCTGTAAGATATCACGTGTCCTGCGATTTGACAAGAAATCTACTAGAGAGGAAAGACGACGTACTGACAAACTTGCCGCAATTCGTAGTATTTGGGAGAAGTGGGTAGAGGTCCTTCCTAAACTGTATAATCCAGGAGAAAATGTTACTGTTGACGAGCAGTTAGTAGCATTTAGAGGTCGCTGTCCATTCAAGCAGTATATCCCAAGTAAACCGGCAAAATATGGGATCAAAATATGGACCATGTGTGACAGCAAAACTTCATACGTACTGAAAGCCCAAATTTATACAGGAAAGGTGAGTGGAGCGGCACCAGAAAGAAATCAGGGAATGAGGGTGGTATCTGATCTCACTTCTGAGTTACGTGGTCAGAATATCACGTGTGACAACTTTTTTACGTCGTACAATTTGGGGCAGCTGCTTCTGAAAAGGAAATTGACTATGTTGGGAACTATACGGAAAAATAAGCCGGAGCTTCCACACAAAATGACCAACAAGGAGGTACACAGCTCTTCATTTTACTTCACAAATGACACTACTGTGGTTAATTATATTCCTAAGAGACACAAGAATGTTGTACTTATGAGCACTCTCCACCATGATGCGGAAATCAGTGACAGGGCTGATAAGAAGCCAAAAATGATTTTGGACTATAATTCAACCAAAGGTGCTGTAGACACGCTTGATCAGTTATTAGGTACATATACATGCAAACGAAAAAGTAATAGGTGGCCAATGATAGTTTTCTACAATATTCTTGATGTTTCTGCTTATAATGCATACGTTTTGTGGATTTCGGTTGACCCTAATTGGAATGCAAGCAAATTGACTAGAAGGAGAATATTCTTGGAGGAACTTGGAAAGTCACTGATAAAAGAACATATTGCATCAAGAACGCATTTCCCAAGAACAGAAGTTTCTTTGAGAATGGTCACAAGCATCCAAAACCCGAATGATGTGGGTGGTGTGTCAGAATCGGTAACAACAAGAAAATCTACAAAACGTGCACGCTGTAAGTTCTGTCCATCAAGTAATGACAATAAAACAAACATGGTGTGTGGAAAATGTAGTAAACATATTTGCAAGAAACATGTAACCTACTTGTGTCCACAGTGCAAGCAGTAAGAAAAGAACTGTAGTATTTTATAAGATGATTGTATTGAAAATTCTGTTGTTTCAAATTTATGTGAATACTTGTGCCTAAACTACAATCAGTAAGAAGAGAGGATTCTAAAGTTGTAGTGCTTTCTATGTTGGAATGTAATAAAAAAACTGTAGTGTGTTCTGTACTGTAGTGTGCTCTAAGATGAATATCTGTAATGACAACTGTCTGTTGTTAGAAAATGTCAATACTTACGTCTAAACTGTCAACAATAAGAATAGAAGTATGGAAAAACTGTAGTGCTTTCTAAGTTGAATGCCTGTAATGGAAACTGTCTGTTGTTTCAAATTTATGTGCATATTTAAATGAAAAATATCCCTCAATAAAGTTGTATGCATTGTTATTATTATTATTATTACCATTATTATTATTATTATTATTATTATTATTATTACTAACAAGGTACTGGAATAGAACAACAATGTCGATAGCTAAAACTGTACCAAAATTTATGTTTCTAAAGCATTTTGATATGTCGGGTCATATTGACCCGAACAGTATATATGTCAAGTAAAAGTGAACAGAACAGCAGGGTTAAACAGCTTCAAACATGTTATTGCTTCACAAAAGAATTAGTGTTAAATGTTTTACGTTAAACATGTTAGCAAGAAATAGTTTTGAAATAATTTGAAACTGAGTATAAAGTTTGCTGGATGTCGTAAAGTGCTCATTCACTGGATGTGTGTAGTCTGAGTAATTTGTGCACCATTTTAAGCAGAAGCAAGTTTGTCATGCATGTCAATGTTTATGATATCATATCTCCTTAGATATGGGTCGTACAACGGCATAATTTTGCAGGTATATTTAGTGGCATATGTGGACTCTGTCTGCAAAACATGTTGCTGATAGGAGTAGTAGTAAACGAGCAGTAAACTAAAACGTCGTACCTGATGCGCCAGTTTTACTACACGAACAGCGAAATTATAGTAATTAGTGGTAAAGGAGCAGCAAATTTAAAATCATGCCTGATGCGCCAGTTTTAGTGCACGAACACGGAAAATATAGTAAGCGATAAATTTTTTTCATTTCATCAATTTGTGATGGGGTGAAGCGGATTGTCATCAACAAAAAGTTTCGTAAAGGTTTGAAATTGTGTGTAAAGTTTATTGCAAGTCGCTGAGTGATCTCATTCTCAAGTACTAGATGAATAAAGTCCGGTTATTTGAGTGCTGTCAGTTTCTAACTGTAATACTTGTCTTACTGTCCTGAACAATTAACATAAGCTCAGCGACAAAAAATTAGTTATCACAGAGCGTAAGCCCTGAGGAATCGTTAGGCCTCTACAGATGGCGCAACGATTGAGTCACGTGTTCAACCGCGTGCGCAGTCTCTACGTGAGAATAAGGAAAAAGCGACCAGTGAGACATTTATGTTTCAAGCGAACATTGCACGTAAACATGGGTAAATGTAAGGACGTGGCAGAGAGGGGCAATCGTGTTTGGCCGTGCCCCTGGCCGTACTGTGTGTGAAGTTGTTGGATTTGTTGGTGTTTCGCGGCAGACTGGTGTAAGACACATGACCACGAAACACGATGTCAGAACTGTTATCGGAAAACGACCCTGACTGAGAGGGACAGAGGACGCGTTTCACTGCTTGTAAATCAAAATCGCTTCTGAATCCAACAGGAACTGCTACAACCAGGAAATGAAGGTCCTTCCCAACCCGTTAGCGAGATGACATTGCGACAGGAACTCATGCAATGAACAATCGGCGGCAGTCATCTGCCAGAAGGACATTGCTACACAGGCACATAAAGGCAACAGCAAAGAATATCAGGCTGGAAAAACCGGTTTTCTGAACGCATCCCCATCCCGACTGGCCTGACCTAGCGTGGTGGCGCAGTGGTTAGCACACTGGACTCGAGTTCAGGAGGACGACGGTTCAAACCCGCGTTCTACTATCCTGATTTAGGTTTTCCATAATTTCTCTAAATCGCTTCAGGCAAATTCCGGGGTGGTTCCTTTGAAAGGGCACAGTCGACTTCCTTCCCCATCCTTCCCTAACCCAATGGTACTGATGACCTGACTGTTTGGTCCTCTCCCCCGAATCAACTAACCAACCAACTGACTGGCCTACAAAATCACCTGACTTGAACCCCATGGAAAAACTGTGGGACAATGCCAACAACAGCATCGCCCTAATTTGGTCGAACTGCGCAATCGTATCCTCAGCATGAGGCTTAACCTGGATGTGACGTACCTGCATAACATTGTGGACTCACTTCCTGATGGTATCCAGATGGTTATCGAGTTAAGGCATGAATTACACTGAGGTGACAAAAGTCATAGGATGTTTCCTAACATCTTGTCGGAGGACTCACCAAGTCGTTGGAAGTCCCTTACAGAATTTTTCAGCCATGCTGCCTCTATAGCTGTCCATAATCACGAAAGTGTTGCCAGTGCAGGATTTTATGCACGAACTGACCCCTCGAATATGTCCCATAAATGCTCGATGGGATTCATGTCAGGTGATCTGGGTGGCCGAATCATTCACTTCTATTGTTCGGAATGTTCTTCAGTCCAATCACAGACAATTCTGGTCTAGTTACATGGCATAGTGTCATCCATAAAAATTCCATCGTCGTTTGGGAACACGAACTCCATGAATAAATGCAAACAGTCTCCAAGTAGCCGAACATATCCATTTCTAATCAATAATTGGTTCAGTTAGCCGAGAGGACCCAGTCCATTACATGTAAACACAGCCCACACCATAAATGTTGGGTCCATGTCTTCATGGGGTCTGTGCCACACTCGAACCTTACCATCAGCTCTTACCAACTAAAATTGGGACTCATCCGACCAGGCCGCGATTTTCCAGTCGTCTAGGGTCCATCCGATATGGTCATAAGCCCAGGAGAGGCGCTGCAGGTGATGTCGTGCTGTTGGTAAAGGCATTTAAGTCGGTCGTCTGCTGCCATAGTCCATTAAAGCCACGCTTCACCGCGTTGTCCTAACGGATACGTTCGTCGTACGTCCCACATTGATTTCTGCGGTTATTTCACACAGTGTTGCTTGTCTGTTAGCATTGACAACTCTATGCAAACGCCTCCGCTCTCGGTCGTTTACCGAGCGAGGTGGCGCAGTGGTTAAACACTGGACTCGCATTCGGGAGGACGACGGTTCAATCCCGCGTCCGGCCATCCTGATTTAGGTTTTCCGTGATTTCCCTAAATCGCTCCAGGCAAATGCCGGGATGGTTCCTTTCAAAGGGCACGGCCGACTTCCTTCCCCGTCCTTCCCTAATCCGATGAGACCGATGACCTCGCTGTCTGGTCTCCTTCCCCAAAACAATCCAATCCAATCTCGGTCGTTAAATGGAGGCCGTCAGGCACTGCTTTGTCTGTGGTGAGAAGTAATCCCTGAAATTAGGTATTCACGCTGACACTGTGCATCTGTAATATTGAATTCCTTTCGATTTCCGAAATGGAATGTTCCATGCTTCTAGTTCCAATTAGCATTCCGCGCTCAAAGTCTGTTAATTCCAGTCGTGTGGCGATAATCACATCGGAAACCTTTTCACATGAAACACCTGAGTACGAAAGACAGCTCAGCTAATGCATTGCCCTATTATACCATGTGTTAGCTGTGCGATCTAAGGCATTGCTTTCCGGGCGGGAAGGCATGCAACACTGTCTCGACATACGCGTGCACCATAATTACTCTACCACACAAACATTTAGGGTTACACTCATCTGGTGTGAGACGTTCTCAGGGGGTCCACTGGGGCCGAACCGCACAATAACCCTGGGTTTGGTGTGGGGCGGCGGTGGGGTGAGTGGACTGCTGTAGCCTGTTGTGGGGTTGTGAACCACTGAGGGCTCTCCGTCTTTTCAAGGTCCCCAGTCCAATACAATACAATACCTTGTGTACGCAATACTACCGCCATCAGTATATGTGCATATCGTTATCCTATGACTATAGTTACCTCAATGTACCTTGTGTTAAATGATGCTTGTAACGGTTTCTCTAAGGGTGACTTATTTTTGTTTCCTGAGCTTACGATTATACCTCCTAATGAGTAGATTATGACAACATTTTAAATTTGGTCAGTAATTACAGGTAATATTTTTATTTCCCTGGAAGCCGTTAGACAGGTGCCCTTGAAACTGGGACCGAGCATCGTGCGCCATGAACTGGGTTAGCCGTTTATTAGTATAGATTACATGGGTGTCAAATTACACTATCAGCTTAGCCACAAATCACGACACCTTTTTGAGAAATCACCTGGCCCGAGAACTGCATTCGGGAGGACGCCAGTTCAATCCCGCGTCCGGCCATCCTGATTTAGGTTTTCCGTAATTTCCCTATATCGCTCCAGGCAAATACTGGAATGGTTCCTTTGAAAGGGGATGGCCGACTTCCTTCCCCATTCTTCCCTAATCCGATGAGATCGATGACATTGCTGTCTGGTCTCCTTCCCCAAACAACCCAACCTCCAACCCCGAGAACCTCTCTTGTAACGAGTCCATTATTGTGTTGCGGCATCTTGTTGAAACTAAACATCCTGAACCTTCACACGATCAAGTTCAGACCACTGAAACGTCTTAACATATTACAGTAGTGTTCACCATCCGCTGTTAATACGTTTCCAGTGCCATCTTCGAAGAAGTATGGCCCAATTACGCTCTTAGCCACAATGCCCTATCACTCGTTATGGATGTAATGGCTTCCCAAAAATTGTCGTGTGTTTTCTATACTCCAAATCGTACCAGTTTTGCTTGTTTATGAAATTATTCAACAGCAAGGGCGCTGAACTTTATTTTCTTGGTGAAATTGTTGTCCACTGTTTGTTTCGTAAGCATCCAAAGAGTAAATGCTCGCGTTTTTCGTAACTGTTTGGCTTCAGTTAATTGACCAGAAGTCCCGATTTGGCTATGACAATTCCGAGTCTTGGAGTCCAGTCCCCATTGGGCTTTTTAGGGACGTCTAAATGTTGCAGTTTTTAGAAATCAAATCAAATTCTCGGCCAAATGAGGTTTCAACATACCGGTTGATCAAAATGTCAGTATAAATTTGAAAACTGAATAAATCACAAAATAATGTAGATAGAGAGGTACAAATTGACACACATGCTTAGAATGACGTAGGGTTTTATTAGAACCAAAAAAATACAACAAAAAATATCCGACATATGCCGCTTCATCTGATCAGAATAGCAATAATTAGCATAACAAAGTAAGACAAAGCAAAGATGATGTTATTTACAGGAAATGCTCAATATGTCCACCATCATTCCTCAACAATAGCTGTAGTCGAGGAATAATGTTGTGAACAGCACTGTAAAGCATGTCCAGAGTTATGGTGAGGCATTGGCGTCGGATGTTGTCTTTCAGCATCCCTAGAGGTGTCGGTCGATCACGATACACTTGCGACTTCAGGTAACCCCAAAGCCAATAATCGCACGGACTGAGGTCTGGGGACCTGGGAGGCCAAGCATGACGAAAGTGGCGGCTGAGCACACGGTCATCACCAAACGACGCGCGCAAGAGATCTTTCACGTGTCTAGCAATATGGGGTGGAGCGCCATCCTGCATAACATATCGGCGTACCCCTCACCCGTCACGGTAGCAGTTACAAAACCAGAATCACGCATTTCCTCGAAGAAAAAAGGCCCGATAACGGTAACGGTAGATGTGGTAAATCCAACCCATACCGTGACTTTCTCGTCGTGCAATGGAGTGTCCACGATAGTTCCTGGATTTTCGGTAGCCCAAATTCTGCAGTTGTGGGCGTTGACAGACCCTCGGAGCGTGAAATGAGCTTCGTCGGTCCACAACACGTTACTCAACCAATCGTCATCTTCCGCCATGTTTTGAAACGCCCACACCGTAAATGCCCTCCGCTTCACTAAATCGCCAGTTAACAGTTCATGATGCCGATGGATTTTGTACGGATAGCCTCAGAGGGTACGCCTCAGTGCCAACCAAACAGTACTGTATGGAATGCCGGTGTGACGTGCGACTGCACGAGCGCTGACTTCCCCGTGCATAGACGGGCCCGCTGCAGTCTCTATTTCTTCCTGAACTGTCTCAGCAACATTACGCCTTGTGCTCGGTCGGCCACTAAGGGGTCTATCGTCTAAACAACCCGTGGCTTCGGACTTCGAAATCATTCTTGCCACAGCTGCATTTGTCAACGGACCTTTACCCGTTCGAATCCCCTTACTACGGCGATAGGATCGTAACGCTGAACTAGCACATTTCCCATTCTGATGATACAGCTTCACTAAAAGCGCCTTTTCAGGTAACGTCAACATGCTGCGACAGCTGGCCCATCTGATTCTCTCTCTCATTACAGCGCCTTTTATACACGATTGTCATGCGCAGTCACTGACGGTTTGCTGTCCAGGGCCATCTGTCGGACATTTTGTGAACTTTTTTTTTTTTTTTGTTCTAATAAAACCCCATGTCATTCCAAGCATGTGTGTCAATTTTTACCTCTGTATCTACATTATTCCGTGGTTTATTAAGTTTTCAAATTTATACTGACTTTTTGATCACCTGGTATAACATTTTATATTTCTAGCAGATATATATAAATTATTTCAATATCGTAGCCCTAATATAACATACCATGTGACACTGTATTATGAAATGGGTTCACATGGCCTACTTGATGACGTGTTCAAGATCGAGATCTTCAATAATACTTGCGCTGAAGTTGGTATTACTGAGCTGGATTTATTTAGTGCTAACCCTAATGCTTTCACGTCTATTTCCTTAGTGTGAATATTGTAGGGATTTTCATGTGGCAGTATTGACGATGGACAGACATCACGTTGCAGTTTTAGAAGCTGGAGAAGCACTTCAGGATTTAACATTGAATGTGAAAGAAAAACGAAAAATCAGATTTACGTCACACGTTATAGGAAGTGTTTTAAGCAATCTTGAATGCGAGGGGATTATAAACGTCTTTGAGTTCACTGAAACCGTGCGTGAATTTTATGATAGCAGTGCACAACACACTGAACGGCGTACTGACTAATGCCTGTTCAGACCACAAACTGGTTCTTTTGCGCTATGTACCGACATGGGGTGAGGTACAAAAATTTTACGAGTCTCTTATAAATGCGTTACCAACCTACAAAATCAATGATACGGTAATGACTTGTTCTAAGAGCGTGTTAATATGCAGCAGTCTGTCATATATCTACTGCTGTATCCTTAGTGGATAAGCAGGGCAAAAATGTGGGTTCAATTCGAGGAAGTTTTCCAGGATGTGAGGATATGCAACACAAAGCAAACAATTAGTAATAACTTGTGTTAAGAGAAATAAGCAGATTAAATAACTTCTGATATGTTGAGCGAAGCAAAGTACAGGATAGAATGCTCATAGATAATTTGTTCTTCTCCGCTGGCAAGCTGGTGCACTTCTCAGCAGGAAGACTCGGTGCTCTTCTTCTATTGGCTGCCTCGTAGCGGGGCGCCCTCTTGCCGGCCCGCAGCAACTTTGCTGCCAACCTGCTGTTCGTCTCGTGGCAGGCGCAGTATCAATACTGCATCTACAAACAGAGAAATGGAGCATAAAAAAAATTGACGCTGACATGCATTGGATAAAAATGTTCCAGCACTTCACATTCAGACATATGTCTTATGAAAATATTTGTAACATTATGAAGTTTGTGCTATGATTTCCCTGTACAAATGTAGCACCTGAGTGTGTATTTTCTTTGACGAATAAGATTTTGACATCAAAACTCAAGTGAAAGTAGAGACTTTGAAGGCAGTAATGATGGTGAAAGTTAATTTGAAATACCGTTGTTCGTAGTTCTATGACGTATCAAACTTAAAGGAATGCAAATATCCGCTGAATCCAATTTATTCATCTGCAGACGTATAGTGGTATGAATAACTGAGTGTCAAAAGATGTGTATAGTTACCTAGGCGACAGTTGTAAGGTGTTTTAACTTTTGAGATTTAAGTGTATAGTAGTTATACAGTAACTATGAATCTGCCTACGTTTTATGTTAGTTTTATTATCACTTGGTGCCTACTATTCATTTCTTTGCAAGCTTATTTAATGTATAACAATTACAAACATTGTCGCATTCAGAGCAGGAAACAGTTATAAAATTGGTCTCAGCTTCAACTCCGAGGAATATGGTCACCTTATTTGTGTCCATCTTGACAACACAAATACAGTGCTGTAACATGATCGTGGACTCATTTGCAGACTTAATGTTTTCAACTGATAAAAATGGTCACCTTACTTCAGTTTTGTATCAGTTGCATTTTATAGGCCCAAACATGCAGATTTTCTTTCATATTTGGGTACATACTGGTTCTGGGAACATCGAGTGGTGAATGCTGACAAATAGATTTCATCGGACGTAAAGCAATATTATCCCTCTGTGTGGCGATTTTTCGACAGAATGACTAACACGAGATCGTCCCAGAGGATTTAATGTTCACAGCCGTACCAGTTTCCTCATCGTAAGTTATCAGTCTCATGACAGTTGACTTCCTAGGTTCATTACATTGACCAGTCATTCCATGGAAATTATGAACTGTCTCTGTATAACATTCACCACATTTTTAATAAGTTTTCGCTATGATAATACACCAATGCTCCCGTATGATAGTTTTGATGGCGGGGGGGGGGGGGGGGAGGGGGGGGGGAGTGGTTAGACATGGGGGTACAGAGTATTTTTAATATTTTGGAAGACATATGGCGACTTGTAAGTAGCCATAAGAAAGTTCCAACTCTGACCCTGTTAAAAACCTGCGTAATACCGATTCTTAAATCACTTTCTTGAAAGAAAAACACCTGACTACACTATATTTTTCGTTTCCCTGAGAGCTAGGGGAGCGGGGCACATGCTCACAGGTATGGGTGCCCTTGTAGTACACTGTTCTTTCGGTAAGTGCTCCATTACTATTTAACCACAAAGAAAACAATTGAAAATCGTGCAATGTTCAGATCTATAAATTTATTTACTATAACAGAAATGGGCAGCATTTCAAAAGTTGCGTTCTTTATAGGACATCCTTTAGTTTTTGACGTGAAATAAAGTTCTTAGCTTTTTTAAGTAGGTTCCTGGAAGACATAGAGCTTCTTTTTGTCGAATAAGTGCCAGTTTTAAATTTTTGAGCGTTTCTGTTACGTTCTATCGCCAGTCAGGCAAGCCTTTGAACATTCGTTCCATACTTCTTTGAATAAGTTCAATGTACGCTGTTAGAGGAACTGAAAATGGATCCAGTACACTTCAAGCTGTACTCAGCTGTTTTGTAGGTATTGTCTTGTGTAGAAAATGTGCAGTTTTCTGTTGTGCACAACTTCGTACCCACTAAGAAAGGCCGCGCGGGGTAGCCGTGCAGTCTGGGGCGCCTTGTCACGGTTCTCGCGGCTGCTCCCGTCAGAGGTTCGAGTCCACTCTCGGGCATGGGTGTGTGTGTTGTCTTTAGTGTAAGTTTAAGTTAGATTAAGTAGAGTGTAAGCTTAGGCACCGATGACCTCAGCAGTTTGGTCCCATAGGACTTACCACAAATTTCCAAAAATTTTCACTGAGAAGGAGAGGTGGGCCACAGAGTGGTGGTGTAACTGTCATCGTAGGAAAGCTGGGCAGCAACAGGATGAGGCTCGCTGTACTAAGCAGGAATGATGGTGGTGTAGCGTAGAAGCTCCAAGTGCAAGTGGGGTGAGCGCCTGCCGCTGTTGTAGCAGTGGGCGCTTATGTAGCGTTGGAGGCATGGCTCAGCGCGCGCCTACTATTGGATCCACCAGATCTGCTATCGGCGTCAAACGGAAACTTGCAATTCCATTGCCAACTATGATATGCCGTAGGATGGTATCGATACGTGACGCCACATTTACGATTATTCTACCAATGAATCAGAACCTGCCATTTAATTTGCGTGTAAGTGAGACAAGGTGGTCCTTCCATTTCAGATCTCTACAGACTGTTACTCCAAAATATTTGTATAACATTGACTCTAGCTGTGAATTCTTAATCCCGCTGACAGTTGTAAAGTGCAAAAGTTCACATTTCTGTACATTAACAGCTAATTGCCAGTGAATGAGATAGGTATTTTGTCAAGATCGAAATAGATATTATTATTATCATTAGTACCAGGCAGACTTTCCCCATAGACAACCGCATGACCCGCAAAGAGTCTGAGAAAACGTTTAATACATTACATGTAACATAAACAGCACTGATCATATTACAGCTCACTGGGGCGCAGCACATACTAATACTATGTGTACAGGTGATTCTATCGAGGTTAACGTGTAATGACTGTATTTTAGGGAATTTTCGATCCAGCTGAAAATGTGGCTAGATACTCTATTATTTTCTTTGAAAGCTGTCAGTGTGGTCCTGAAGCAAATTAAATCGCGATACAACAGGCTTCGAATTAATGGTTGTGCTTCTCTTCAGAAAACCAGTGACCATAAGAACAAAAGCGACACCTCACTTGGTGCTGTTAGAATTACTTGAGGCACCCTTCCTACTATCAACGCAAAGTGTTTCACACATCATTTGTGAGAAATTGGACGAAGGACATAAATATGTACGTTATAAATAATATACGAAATGAAACAGCAACTCCAACACTTTTTCTTAAAAGTGTTGAGTGTGAGCACCAGTCATCACTCAGCACACGTCGTCAGTAGGCAAGTTCTTTCCAAACCTTGATCATTATGTCTGGAGTAATTGTTACAATAACTGCTTCAGTCCTTTTTCTTGAGTGAGGTATCAGAGGCACATACATATGATCCTTTATTGATACCCAAACGTAAAAATCGCATGGCGACACATCAGGTGAAGGTCGAAATCATGCGAAACAAGCTCTGTCACTCAGCCCCTTATGGTCCATCCTGCGGTCGTGTGACAAATTCGTTTAACCAGTCGTGTACTGAGTTGTATTAGTGAGACGGCGCAACATCTTCCTGCCAAATAAAGTCCTGCGGTTCAGTTTCTTCCACTTGAGGAAACAGCCATAGTATGAGTGCATCAAGTTCAGAAACTACGGTTACTGTTGCGTCACCGAAACTTTCCGCTGGGATACGCCACAAAAACATTACGTTTATGAGAATCTCGTTGCAACTGCACCATCTCATTGGGATTTGCAGACCCCCCACATGAGCTCATTATGTGTGTTGACATTTCCACTAAGGTGAAATGTTGAGTCATCACTGGAAACAATACAATCCATAAAATCTCCATCGTCATGCAGCAATATTTGGTTTACAAAATTGGCAGATAAACCATAGTTTGTAGGCTTAGGAGCTTGTAGCAGATTGGCCTAAACAACTAAAACTCTTTGATCTATTTCATATGATGTATTATTTATAATTGTAAGTTGGATGGAAGGAATAAATGCTACAGAGCTTTAAAACCTCGGAATTCATTTTGAAACACCCTATTCTTTATGTATATATGCTATTTTTGGTCCGCCCAGATATATATATATATATATATATATATATATATATATATATATATATATATATATATATATATATATATATATATGATACTTGCCCTGCAGAAAACCCGCATGACAGACAGAGACTACCGTATCTTCAAGAGCAAGACAGACAAACGAGTCGCCAACAGTGCTCCGCTTCTTGGCATGGCCTTCATGGTACATAAGAAATCAGTTCAATTAGAGAAGTCACTCCAATAAACAACAAGTTAATGACAATGCACGTACCCCACAAACGGGTATAACAGAAAAGACCCCATATCAAGAGAGAAATTCTGGGCAACACTAGAGACAGTGATGGCCAAGATCCTCAAAGACGATATAAAATTTTTGCCAGGTGATTTCAGCGCACAAATCGACAAAGAAAAACGTATCAAAGAACTGTGGGAAATATTACGAAAACTTCCATCAGAAAATTCCAAATAGACCATGTAGCGATTTCCCACCCAGTCCAGAGGAGATCCGTGATGTTAAGTACGCAGAGGTACCAATATTGATTCAGACCACTATCTAACTCGAATCATGATAAAGTTTACACCAAAAGTAATCCATCAGAAAACAATGCACATAGAAAAGTTTGACACCAAGAAGATCATGGACTCCAACGTAAACAGGAATGGGAAATCAACCAGCAAACATATGGGAAGAATTCCATAGAAAGATCATACAAATATGTTCAAATGTGTGAAATCTTATGGGACGTAACTGCTAAGGTCATCAGTCCGTAAGCTTACACACTACTTAACCTAAATCATCCTAAGGACAAACACACACAGCCATGGCCAATGGAGGACTCGAACCTCCGCCGGGATCAGCCGCAGAAAGATCATACAAAAAGCAAAAACATACCATGGAAAAAGAGCACTAAACACCCTTGGTGGGAGTCAGAGTTGAATAGGCACTAGAAATACGCAAACAAGCTTTTCAGGACTACAATAATAAAAAAAAATCCCCAGAAAGCCTATGATGTTTCCAAGTATCAAGAAAACAGGCTGCAAAACGTATTAGGCAAACGAAGCGAAGGGACATTAAGGAGCAACTGTATGCTATAGAGGTGAACTTCCGCAACCACAACACGAGAGAAGTCTGCAGGTTCTTCTCAAGGAAAATCTGCGGGTACACACCTCAAAATTTGTGCTTCGGAAAACCAGACAAAAAACTAGAACTAACTGACCGCGAGAATTGTAAAGAACTGGCATGTTATTTTTCTGATCTCCTTAGCTGCCCTGAACCTATAACAAGATTTCCAGAACAGAACTGCACATCCACCCAACCAGAATCACTCCCACCAACATGTGAAGAGATCAACAAACACATACTAGAACTAAAAAATAGCAGGACATCTGCTGATGACGACATCATTGCAAAATTACTGTAGAACCTCGGACCAAAGTCACTACAGGAGTTTACGTAAATAATCTCTATCAACTGGAAGACAGAAAAACTTCCTGACGACTGAAAATGTGCTCTTATCCATCCACTGCACAAGAAAGGAGATAGGACCAATGTGAACAACTACAGGGGAATCTCTCTGCTACAAGTCACCTACAAAATTTTCTCAGCATGCTTACTCCAGAAAACACAAGAACAATTAGAACATAAAACTGGTGACTACCAAGCAGTCTTTCACCCTGGTCGTTCATGGGCAGAACAAATCCTCAGTCTGAAAACAATTCTAAAATACAAGGTCATCAGGAATGCGCCAATCATTTGCACCTTCATAGATTTCAAGAAAGCGTATGATTCTGTTGATCGACAATCCTTGTTCAACCTCTTAGAAGAACAAGGACTCTACTCAAAACATTACGCTTAATCAGACAGACATTAGCTAACACAACATCGAAAGTTAAATTCATGGGTGAAATCTCTGATGCCTTCATGATCAAAACTGGAGTGCCCCAAGGCGACGGATTATCCCCACTGTTATTCATCCTAGTCCTGGACAAAGTAATGAGGGAATGGGGAAAAGAACTGAAAACTCAAGAACACTGGAAACCAACATAACTAGGAAGACGTTGGGACAAAATAGAAATATAAAACATAGCTTTCGCAGACGACCTGGCCATACTATCAGACAACGAAGCAACAGCAACCAAACAAATATATGTACTAAAAGAATGCGCGGAAAAAGTTGGTTGCAAATCTCTTTCGATAAGTGAATTTCTCTGCGCAAAATGAAACGTAACAAAATTAGGCACAAAATACGGCAAAATAAGCACAGTTGCACACTTCAAGTATCTAGGTGAAATCATTGAAACTACAGGAGGAGAAAAGATCGCACAGTAGTCTCGACTACAAAAAATGAAGAGAGCGTTCAACAAGACACAGCACATATATAATAAAAAATGCATGCCCATTCACAAAGAAGTCAGACCCTACAACATAATAATCAAGCCTGAAACACTATATGCAAGTGAGACGCTAACACTCCATACGAAAAGTGACATGGAAATCATACCACAGAACGGAAAATCACAAGGAAAGATCTAGGCCCAATACTGACGGAAGAGGGATGCAGATTACACTGTAGGCAAACGACAGAGAAGATGTCAAACATAGCAGCAGCTGTCAGGAAAAGGAGGTTGATGTTCTATGGGCACATCATCAGGCTATCACCAAAACGACTCACCAAGAATATTCTAAGATACATACAAGGTGTCAAATTAACAAGCGCATGGATCACACAAGTCAAACTGGACATAGAAGCAGCAAAAAGCGATCCAGTAGAAATTGAAGACAGAAATGTATACAGGGACAAGATACATAAGTGGAACGTGAGGTTAGATAATGAAGTCCCAAAGAAACCAGGGACAAAGTGGACTGAAGACAGAGAGAGACTCCATGGAGAAAAACTAGAGAATCGTGGAAGCTCAGAAAAATCGCTCAAATGAGACAAATGGTTCAAATGGCTCTGAGCACTACGGAACTTAACTTCTGAGGTCATCAACCCCCTAGAACTTAGAACAACTTAAACCTAACTAACCTAAGGGCATCACACATATCCATGACCGAGGCAGGATTCGAACCTGCAACCGTAGCGGTCGAGCGGTTCTAGACTGTAGCGCCTAGAATCGCTCGGCCACCCCAGCCGGCCAGACAAATGCCTTGCGTGATCATATAATATATATATATATATATATATATATATATATATATATGTGCGTGCGTGTGTGTGTGTGTGTGTGTGTGTGTGTGTGTGTGTGCATGTTAGTGAGTGTGTGTGTGTGTGTGTGTGTGTGTGTGTGTGTGTGTGTGTGTGTGTGTGTGGGTGAACTAGAACTCCATTGGGATACTTTCAAAGACTATTCAGAGATACATCCTGAATATTTTGGCATCAGGTACCCACAGTCCCTGGCAGCTCGTTACAAAGCTATTGCATTTCGTTTAGTGTCTTGGCCAAATTAGCATTCTGTTTCTAATGCACCGAAAACAGTGCACAGCAGTGCAAATTTCGACTCTATGCACTAAGTGTCTAGTTTCCATTTGCTCGAGGTAGCGGCTGTTGATAACAGTAATGCCTCCAACTCATTGCCCTCTAGTTTGCATTCAGTAATACTCGGTTCCGTCTAGGGTTTTGTTTTCTGGCAATGGTAATTGTGCATTAGCAGTGATACACAGCAGCACTATGGATAAGTTTACTGATGAAGAGATGGCTGATGTGCACCTCGTGTATGGGTTCACTGTGCTGTGCTGTACCTGCACTGATGGCAAACACATCACTGTACCTTTGCATATGAGTGGTGCTGCACGGCTTTGTATCCTGTGTTGTATGTTTTGGTTATTGCACATTACAGTCTTATTCACTGTTGTGAAGATATATTGAGGTTACAAAGGTCATAACATCATGTCAGACCTCTTTTTGCCTTGCATAGTGCAGCAATTCGATGCGGCATGGGCTGAACAACTGTTGGAAGTCCCCTGCAGAAATAGTGAGCTGTGTTACCTTCATTGCCATCAATAATTGCGAAAGTGTTATTGGTGCTGGATTTTGTCCTAGAACCGACCTCCCGATTATATCCCACAAATGTTGGGTGGGATTCATGCTGGGCGACCAGGGTGTCCAAATCATTCACTCCATTTGTCCAGAAAGTTTGTCAATCCAGTTGCAAGCAATTGTGATCTGGTAACATGGCACATTGTCATCTACGAAAATTCCATATTTGTTTGGGAACATGAAGTCCATGAATGGTTGCAGATGGTCTCCAAGTAGTTAAACATACCAGTTTGTAGTTAATGATCGGTTCAATTTGTCCAGAGGCCACAGCCCACAAAACTATGGACCCACCATCAGCTTGCACAGTGCCTTGTTAAGAACTTGGGTCCATGGCTTCATACGGCTTGCACCACGCTTGAACTGTGCCATCAGCTCTTACCAACTGAAATGCGACTCATCTCACCAGGCCACGGTTTTCCAGTCGTCTAGGGTCCAACTGATATGGTTATTAGCCCAGCAGAGGAGATGCAGGCGATGTCATGCTGTTAGCAAAGGTAGTCACATTGATCGTCTACTGCCATAGCCCATTAATGCCAAATCTCGCTGCACTGTCCTAACGGATACATTTGTCGTACATCCCACATTGATGTCTGTGGGTATTTCACGCAGTGTTGCTTGTCTGTTAACACTGACAAATGTATGCAAACAGCGTGCTCTCAGTTGTTGTCTTAACGCTGTTGGCTACTGCATTATCCATGGTGAAAGGTATGACTGAAATTTCGTATTATCGGTACACTCTTGACACTGTGGGTCTCAGAATAATAAATTCCCTAACGATTTCCGAAATGGAATGTCGTGTGTATCTAGCTCCAACTACTGTCCCTTGTTCAAAGTCTAATAATTCCCGTCCTTACCTGAGTGCAAATGATATCTTCGCCAATGCACTGCATTTCTATACCTTGTGTATGTGAGACCACAGACATCTGCATATGTGCATATTGCTGTCCATGACTTTTGTTACTTTAGTTTATTTATATAGAAACAAGAATGACTGCGATAACGAACTGAAGGAATCATAATCACTTTATGTCAAAGCACTCAGAATGTATTCCTGACGAATCTCTGAAAGACCGTCAGTGAAGTTCTGGTTTACCTTACACACACACACACACACACACACACACAAACACACACAAACACACATTCAACATTGTCAAGGTCAACTGCACTTTATTGACAAGCAAGGCAACAGGTAGTTCATCATTGTAGGAATACGTAACTAATTCAGACCAAATGAAACACACGACATAGCAAAGGGTGCCCCCAAACTATAGCATCAGTACAAAGTATACCCCAGCAACCCCCCCCCCCCTCCCCAATACGCACGTCCTCTCAAATGCGATGGCATCCTACAATGGACAGGGTGCACCCATCTGCAGGTGGTCGCTCATGTCAGCACCAATGATGTGTGTCGCTATGGATCGGAGGAAATCCTCTCTGGCTTCCGGCGGCTATCTGATTTGGTGAAGACTGCCAGTCTCGCTAGCGGGATGAAAGCAGAGCTCACCATCTGCAGCATCGTCGACAGGACTGACTGCGGACCTTTGGTACAGAGCCGAGTGGAGGGTCTGAATCAGAGGCTGAGACGGTTCTGCGACCGTGTGGGTTGCAGATACCTCGACTTGCGCCATAGGGTGGTGGGGTTTCGGGTTCCGCTGGATAGGTCAGGAGTCCACTACACGCAACAAGCGGCTACACGGGTAGCAGGGGTTGTGTGGCGTGGGCTGGGCGGTTTTTTAGGTTAGATGGCCTTGGGCAAGTACAGAAAGGGCAACAGCCTCAAAGGGTGTGGGGCAAAGTCAGGACATGCGAGGACCAAGCAGCAATCGGTATTGTCATTATAAACTGTTGAAGCTGCATTGGTAAAGTACTGGAACTTAAAGTGCTGATAGAAAGCGCCAAAGCTGAAATCGTTATAGGTACGGAAAGCTGGCTGACGCCAGAGATAAATTCTGCCGAAATTTTTACAAAGACACAGATGGTGTTTAGAAAGCATAGATTGCATGCAACCGGTGGTGGCGTGTTTGTCACTGTTAGTAGTAGTTTATCCTGTAGTGAAGTAGAAGTGGATAGTTCCTGAGAATTATTATGGGTGGAGGTTACACTCAACAACCGAGCTAGGTTAATGATTGGCTCCTTTTACCGACCTCCCGACTCAGCAGCATTAGTGGCAGAACAACTGAGAGAAAATTTTGAATACATTTAATATAAATTTTCTCAGCATGTTATAGTCTTAGATGGAGATTTCAATTTACCAGATATAGACTGGGACACTTAGATGTTTAGGACGGGTGCTAGGGACAGAGCATCGAGTGACATTATACTGAGTGCACTATCCGAAAATTACCTCGAGCAATTAAACAGAGAACCGGCTCGTGGAGGTAACATCTTGGACCTACTGATAACAAACAGACCCGAACTTTTCGACTCAGTAAGTGCAGAACAGGGAATCAGTGATCATTAAGGCCGTTGCAGCATCTCTGAATATGGAATATAAAAAAAGGGAGGAAGGTTTATCTGTTTAGCAAGAGTAATAGAAGGCAGATTTCAGACCACCTAACAGATCAAAACGAAAATTTCTGTTCCGACACTGACAATGTTGAGTGTTTATGGAAAAAGTTCAAGGCAATCGTAAAATGCGTTTTAGACAGGTACGTGCCGAGTAAAACTGTGAGGGACGGGAAAAACCCACCGTGGTTCAACAACAAAGTTAGGAAACTACTGCGAAAGCAAAGAGAGCTTCACTGCAAGTTTAAACGCAGCCAAAAGCTCTCAGACAAATGGAAGCTAAACGATGTCAAAGTCAGCGTAAGGAGGGCTATGCGTGAAGCGTTCAGTGAATTCGAAAGTAAAATTCTATGTACCGACTTGACAGAAAATCCTAGGAAGTTCTGGTCTTACGTTAAATCAGTAAGTGGCTCGAAACAGCATATCCAGACACTCCGGGATGATGATGGCATTGAAACAGAGGATGACACGCGTAAAGCTGAAATACTAAACACCTTTTTCCAAAGCTGTTTCACAGAGGAAGACCGCAGTGCAGTTCCTTCTCTAAATCCTCGCACAAACGAAAAAATGTCTGACATCGAAATAAGTGTCCAAGGAATAGAAAAGCAACTGGAATCACTCAACAGAGGAAAGTCTATTGGACCTGACGGGATACCAATTCGATTCTACACAGAGTACGCGAAAGAACTTGACCCCCTTCTAACAGCCGTGTACCGCAAGTCTCTAGAGGAGCGAAGGTTCGAAATGATTGGAAAAGAGCACAGGTAGTCCCACTCTTTAAGAAGAGTCGTCGAGCAGATGCGCAAAACTATAGACCTTTATCTCTGACATCGATCTGTTGTAGAATTTTAGAACATGTTTTTTGCTCGAGTATCATGTCGTTTTTGGAAACCCAGAATCTACTCTGTAGGAATCAACATGGATTCCGGAAACAGCGATCGTGTGAGACCCAACTCGCTTTATTTGTTCATCAGACCCAGAAAATATTAGATACAGGCTCCCAGGTGGATGCTATTTTCCTTGACTTCCGGAAGGCTTTCGATACAATTCCGCCTACGGAATATCAGACCAGCTGTGTGGCTGGATTGAAGAATTTTTAGCAAACAGAACACAGCATGTTGTTATCAATGGAGAGACGTCTACAGACGTTAAAGCAACCTCTGGCGTGCCACTGGGGAGGGTTATGGGACCATTACTTTTCACAATATATGTAAATGACCTAGTAGGTAGTGTCGGAAGTTCCATGCGGCTTTTCGTGGATGATGCTGTAGTATACAGAGAAGTTGCAGCATTAGAAAATTGTAGCGAAATGCAGGAAGATCTGCAGCGGACAGGCACTTGGTGCAGGGAGTGGCAACTGACCCTTAACATAGACAAATGTAAAGTATTGCGAATACATAGAAAGAAGGATCCTTTATTGTATGATTACATGATAGCGGAACAAACACTGGTAGCAGTTACTTCTGTAAAATATCTGGGAGTATGCGTGCGGAACGATTTGAAGTGGAAATGATCATATAAAATTAATTGTTGGTAAGGCGGGTACCAGGTTGAGATTATTTGGGAGTGTCATTAGAATATGTAGTCCATCAACAAAGGAGGTGGCTTACAAAACACTCGTTCGACCTATACTTGAGTATTGCTCATCAGTGTGGGATCCATACCAGATCGGGTTGACGGAAGAGATAGAGAAGATCCAAAGAAGAGCGGCGCGTTTCGTCATAGGGTTATTTGGTAACCGTGATAGCGTTACGGAGATGTTTAGCAAATTCAAGTGGCAGACTCTTCAAGAGAGGCGCTCTGCATCGCGGTGTAGCTTGCTTGCCAGGTTTCGAGAGGGTGCGTTTCTGGATGAGGTATCGAATACATTGCTTCCCCCTACTTATACCTCCCGAGGAGATCACGAATGTAAAATTAGAGAGATTAGAGCGCGCACGGAGGCTTTCAGACAGTCGTTCTTCCCGCGAACCATATGCGACTGGAACAGAAAACGGAGGTAATGACAGTGGCACGTAAAGTGCCCTCCGCCACACACCGTTGGGTGGCTTGCGGAGTATAAATGTAGATGAGGATGTAGACTGTCCCAAGAATCTTGCATCTTTTGTTGCAATTCTGCAATGGTTCTTGTAGGCCCTGGAGAATTAGTCAGAACCTACTTTATCATGTCCCATACATGTTCAATTGGCAAGAGGTCTGGTAATCTTGCTGGCCAGGGCAATTGTTGTACACCATGAGGCGCATGTTGTATTGCAGCACCCATATGTGGATGTGCATTGTCATGCAATTGGGAATAGGCAGCTCACCAGGTCTACGCCACACAGCTGTACATCCATCACTCGCATACAGACAAAACCCACTCTCATCACTGAAGACAACAGAGCCCCATTTCACTCTTCAGTCAACTCTTTAATGGCACCAGATTAAATGTGCTAGGTAGTGTCATGGTGTGAGGGGTAGCCTGGCCAGAGGCACGAATGATTTTAATTCTGCTGCAAGCAGATGGTTTCCAGTGTTGACACATCAGGTACAACACGTGCCCAGATTTCGTCCTTGTATGATCTTTGATTGGTCACTGCTGCTCACACATGTGTCAATCCTGAATTGCATCTGTACCATGTGGAAGTCGAAAACCTGGTCTATAGGTGTGGAAATGTGGTTTACTGGCCAGAGGCACATGTAATCTTAATCCTCTTCAAAGCAGATGGTTTCCAATGATCTCTGATGACAGCAAGTGTAACATGTGGCTGAATTTCTTCCCTGGATGATGTTCGGATGGCCACCACTGTGCACACAATGCGTCGATCTTGACATATGTTTGTATAATGTGGATGTTCATAACCTGATCTATGTGTGTGGGAATGTTTCACAGACCACTGTTTAAAGCAGTGACACATTACTAATGCATCATGTCCAACATATGCAGCAACCTGTTGTTACATCCATTCAGCTTCGTGCAGACCAACAATGAATCCTCATTTAAATAGCTGAAGCTGCTGAGCAGGAGTATGTATTCATTGATGGGGCAAATGGAGAAGATGAATGTGCATTGTGTGCATTGAATGTGTCTGTGAGGAGCTCGCTGTCTGGAGGGGGCGGCCGAGTAGTGGCGATGGACAGGTGGCTGTCATTGGTGAAATGTGCATGGCGTTGTAGTCGTTCAGGAGGGAACAGATGTTGTACAGATTGCTTCTTGTGTGTAACAGGTTGCCCACTAGATGTTGATGGAACCATGGTTTGCTGCTGAAGTGTTTCGTTCTGTGGAGTAACATTCTTCTCGAGGTGGCGCAAATGCTGCAGTATGGCGTTGTTGAGAGTGTCGTCATATCTGGTACGTAGTCGCATTTGGGTAGCATCTGCTATTCACCGGGCATGGTCCAGGTCGCGAGATGTGGTGGCGAAGTGTGCGTGGTCATCGGCACTTGTGTGCGGAAGAGCCGAAACGCCGCTGGAACCAGCATAGACGTGTGCCGCACGGCGGGAGATTGGTATCCGCCACGTGACAAAGTTTTCGTTGTCTGGCAGCCACTGTGGGGAAGTGTTGTCCCCCCATGAGGCAGTGATCAGACTGAGTCGCGTCGTCTTGGTGTCGTTTGAAGGCGTGATATAATAGCCGACTGCCAAGGTGGGGAGGGGATGCCTGCTTCTTCCGCGCTGGCAGGACGAAGTCGTGATACCTCGGCCATCTGGGATGACACACTGACAAGGGAGCTATGCTTGGTGATGGTTGAATGCATGCGAGTTCTGGTTCCTGTCATTGCGAGGCAAGTGGAGGTTGCCGCAAGGTAACATGGCTGCCATTGTTATCAGAGTTGGGTACACATTGCTGACTGTACAAAATAATAGGGCAGAAAATAACGTTCGAGCACTGTTCATCTGGTTGAAAGGCATAATAGTGAAAATGTTTACTGTCTTACACACTGCAGTCGAAACACTAGCGTCGATAAGAGCACGCTGCGTAACTAGTTGGATACCATGTCTCTGTCTGGCACTGTAATGACACTTTGTATCTGAATTTAAGTCCCTTGGAGATTGTTGGATGCGATGTTGCAGAGCACCAAAAATGTCGCTTTTATATTCCATGTCCGAACGACCCATCTCTTCAGCGCTGATGGAGGGCCTAATACCATAGATGCACTGGGGAGTCAGTACATTACACAGTTGTGTTGTTGTTTCAAAGTTCGAACACAGTTTGATCCACTGCTCATGAATGTTGTATGTCGTAGAATGGCACGTAAAAAAAGGCTGGAGGACAGTTCACACGATATACTTAGCACCAGAGTCTGATAATGGCTCAATTGTCGTAGCGTGGTGATCGGCTCGGTAGTAAAAACAGAAAATACGGCGTGACGCCGTAGTCGGGGTCACCAGTGGTTAGCTCCAGTACGTAATGATAGCTAATGGTTCGGAGTATACAACACACCTTAATTTGTAGAAACTTGATACATACAAGAATACATGACGTAATACACTTGAGTCACAGAGCGAACTGAACTGCTACTGTCAACCGTCAGAGGTAAGACTGCGAATATTTTCTCTGGCCAGGCTCAGTTCTGACTGAACGGCCATCAATTTGCTTAAGCTGTGTGCTGTGGCCTATGAGACCAAATGAGGAACTGCTTGTATCAATAAACAGCATTTGCGATGTCAAATTTAAAACTGCATATAGATTGTTCTATGAAATTTCGGGGAAATTGCTGGATGTCAATAACTTCTTGTCACAGTATTTCGACGCAAAATCTTCCAGCTATCTGCAGGTGTATACTAACGAAAGCACTTCGAGTTCCCTATTTAAGACATCGCTGCCGCATCATGATGTACGATGCATGTAGGGCCTTAAAATAGGGGAACTTGGTACACTTTCACCAATATACACATGAAGAAGGCCAGAAGACTCTGCGCCGAAATATAGTGGCAGCACGTTATTGACATCAGGTGATCCGTCTTAATTGGACTGTGGCTGGGGGACGGTCTAGAAGCAGACTTTTCTGTTAGAGCTTCATTCGTTTGACATGGATATGGAAAATTCGTCCCCCATCTAAGGTCAATAACCATAGGTGCATGTTCACGTTTAATCAGTTAGCAACTTCCTTTTACTCACATAATTTTTTGTGTAGATTCACTGCGATCATAGGTAACCTCAATCATATAAAACTGTGGCACTCACCTGAATCATATAAAATTGTGGCACTTCTGTGATCCTTCTATGTGAGATTTTTCACCAAACCAGCCTATTTCATCAGACTGTTACGATACTGCCTTATAGTGCGTGCATATAAAAAAACAGTCCAATGGTACAACTGCCTCTGTAGGAGACCTTACTGAGTGGAGTGAGAGCCAGACACATTGTTGCACATTGAGTCCACAATAGAAAGAAGGGTGAACAAAGCAATTTCATTATCATATTATTTAACATTTTCAAACGATTAGCCCTTTATATTTTTACAAGAAGTAGTCACCTAGCATTAACTTTCACAGTTGTTTTAACAGAATGATTAACCACACCAGTCATATATTTCCACATTTGGTACCGCAGGGTACACTCTCTTCATTAACAGTACATTGTGCCCAAGTGAAATAAGGTATGAAGTGGTTTCAGTGGCCACGAGCCATCGGTGCTTTGCTTCCCATGGAAGCTTTCAACCCTTTCAAACTTGTGATATTAAAAATTAAATCCTTCGAACTTTCTTGTTTTTACTAGATCATTAGGCATACATTGAGACAGAACAATGTGAGAAAACAACAATGTTACATATCTTAATTGAACACATAAAGGGCGATTTCAAACAGAGACACTGAGCATGAAACGGCGCTGCTTTTGATGGTAAGGTAAAGTGCAGTTGTTTTCTGGAGTTAAGCATAGGGACAGACAATACATTTCCATCTGCTTCTGAGATGTTCCTTCTTTTGTGATACAGTGGACACAGTGCCTTGAGGTGCCATATTTTGGTAGATGTTTGGATTCTGTTGTATGTTTTTCAATTGGAACAACAGTTTTACATTTCTTCACTCTCACTCTCTGAAATAATGTAAGATAAACTGATTTTTTTGTTCGAAAACCGAGATCACTGTGTTCAGCTAACACATCATCTCCACTTTCGCTACTACTGCCAATCTGTTTCGGCATCAGAGGAAATCACTTCCAAAAAGCACATGAGGAATTTCCTCTTTCTGTGAGAGTATGTCATGTGAAACTGGAAGTACAACAACATGCCCCAGCTTTTCATGTTGTCCTTAAACTCTCAGTGGTGTCAAAAGGAACCACCACAATAATTATGAAAATAAATACATTAATTTAATTATTATTGCAGTGCACAGAGTATAAATTTTAACAGGACAGTTTTCTATACCTAATCCACGTGCAAAACGTGCCTTATAGAGACAAATTCAGTCACAGTTTGAAAACAAAGACTATCATGTACCACATACAAAAACGGCTGTTTTTGTTCACTTGTGTGACTGCTAAGATTTGAAACATACGTAATTCTTCAAGTTGCAGCCGCTAGAGAGCAACATCTACTGGAGATGTAAAGGGTGGCTACAGATATAGCTACTGTGTGTAGGCCACGTAATGAGAAAATATACATATACAGACACAGGCCTGTGTCTGTATATGTTCAGATGGATGTGTGTGTGCGAGTGTATACCTGTCCTTTTTCCCCCTAAGGTAAGTCTTTCTGCTCCCGGGATTGGAATGACTCCTTACCTTCTCCCTAAAAACCCACATCCTTTTGTCTTTCCCTCTCCTTCCCTCTTTCCTGATGAAGCAACCATGGGTTACGAAAGCTTGAATATTTGTGTGTGTGTTTGTGTGTTTTTTATTTTGTTGTGTCTATCAACATACCACCGCTTTCTCATTTGGTAAGTTAAAGCATCTTTGTTTTTATATATATTTTTCCCACATGGAATGTTTCCCTCTATTATATATATTGCATGATGTTGTTTCTCACTGCATTGCCTGTATTTATATAGGCAATGCAGTGAGAAAGAAAAGCATGTAAAATTCATCAATTTGAGCATATAATAATAGTTCTAAATTAAAGGAGTAAAGGAGTTATGTGTGACACATGTAACCTAGAATGTAAATCTCATGTAGAACGTTAACTAGTACTGTAAACCATTGAGAAAATTTAGAATATTTTGTTTTTGGCTGCTATACCTTGTGTATAAATATGTAATGAACAGAACTAATATTTTTCAAAACTATTGTTCTAAATTGGTGTTTCTTTTGTATTATAGTTCCATTAACTGTCAAAATGGATTGTGAGACACATAATTTCTTTTAATTTCAGAGCATGCAACCATCACTTTCCTAGTCCAGCACCCCTTGTCGAAATTGCTGGAAGAATTGCTAATGGTTTACCCCTACCACCTCCATGGAATTGGACCCCAGATGAGGTTTCCAACTGGGTTGCTTCAGAGCTGCAATTCCCACAGTACAAAGTACAATACAATAGTTCTACTGCTACTAATAATGACATTAATAACAATTTACGAGGGTCGGTCAAAAAGTAATGCCTCCCATTTTTTTTCTACTTAAAGAAATTAAGTTAAGTGAAAAATTTGAATTTGGCGCCATTCCTCAAACCTTCTTCTGCAATCCACTGCAGTAGTAACTTTCTGTGTCAACAGGTGGCAGCACAGCAGAAGTTTGTAAGATGGCCGACATCGATGTTCGTTTGAGACAGCGTTGTGTGACTGAATTCTTGAATGCAGAAGGTGAAACGCCCATACGCATTCATGAAAGACTGAAGAAGGTGTATGGTGTTGTGACAGTGGATGTCAGCACTGTTAGACGATGGGTTCGTCGTTGTAAGGAAGCTGAAGGGCAAACACCGTTGACTGACGAAAAGCGGAGCGGCAGGCCGGTGAGTGCAGTGACTCCACACAACATTCAGCAAGTTGATGACATCATTCGTGGTGACCGTCGGGTGACTGCAGATGAAGTGTGTCGCATTATTTCTCTTAGTAAAGGCAGTGTGATCACGATTATTAAACAATTGGGGTACTCAAAAGTTTGTGCACGGTGGGTTCCAAGAATGTTAACCGATCAGAATAAAGAGGCAAGGAAAACAATAGCCTCCCAACACTTGCAGCGCTTCCGTTTGGAGGGAGATGAGTTTCTGAAAAAAATTGTGACCGGGGACGAAACATGGGTGCATTTTTTTGAACCCGAATCAAAGAGGCAGTCAATGGAGTGGCGTCACACAAGCTCGCCGAGGAAGAAATAATTCAAAACTGTGCGATCGGCAGGGAAAGTTATGGCAACAGTTTTCTGGGATACAGAGGGTGTGATTCTGGTTGATTTTTTGGAGCAGGGATGCACAATAAATTCTGTTCAATACGTCACAACCCTCAACAAACTTAAAGCACGTCTTCAGTGAGTTCGCCCAACAAAATCAATGGCAGATGTTCTTCTTTTGCATGACAATGCAAGACCACACACCAGTCGTCACACCTCTGACGAGATTGTCAAAATTGGATGGGAAGTTTTGCCTCATCCCCCATACAGCCCTGACCTGGCACCATCAGACTTCCATCTGTTCGGGCCACTAAAAGAAGCTCATCGTGGGATTCATTTTGAAGATGAGGAGGCCGTCAAAACATCCGTGCGTCAATGGCTTAGGAAGCAGAGCTGTGATTTTTACCGTGCTGGGATACATGCCCTTGTTCAAAGATGGACCAAAACTGTAGAGATGGGCGGAGATTACATTGAAAAATGACAAAATGATCCTCAATGTTGTGGTTTTCAACCTATGTAATTGCATTTAAATTTCCTGACAATTAAACGTAGAAAAAAAAATAGGAGGCATTACTTTTTGACTGACCCTCGTATAATAAAACTAATGTTTTACATTTCGTAGATAAAAGAAGGGAGGTATTGTTACAGAAAAGAACAGAGACTCTATGATAAATTTTCCTAAGTGATCCTAAAAACCTGTAACATATTGACAGAAATGTAAAACTGTAAATATAATTTATAGTTTACAATGCTGCAACATAGCAATCCACATTATCACCAAAATAGCTAAATTTTCCTGACAGAGTGAAACTTGTGCTCCAGCAAGAACTGAATTTAGATTCTCATCTTTCACTGAGTGATATGATGACCCAACATGAATTTTTAATCTATTGGATAGTTTTGTTCTACCATAGAACACACTGCAGAATAAAAGGATGATTCTGGATAAAGAAACCCCTTTATTAGGGAAATGCTGCACATAAAACTATCAGAGTCATTCTTGTGAAAGTGAGATTCTGTATTGCAAAGCCTCAGTAAACCATTGTATGTAGCTGTAGATATATAGAAGGAAAATATGTGAAACATCAGATTAACATTTGAAGGAGACAGTAGATGGTTAAGGTGTGTTATAGTTAACTGAAATGCAAGCTGCAGCTCTTTCTTGTCCATCAGTAAAAGTGCATGCCATAGCAAAACTGATTTAATGATAATACAAAAATACTTAAATTATTTTTAAACGGTTGCCATGGCACTTAGTAAATCATAAATACACATGATATTTAAAAAGGTCCCATTTTCTTATAGGAGATATTACTGCTTAAAACTAGAAAAAAAACAAATGTTTGAAAACAAATATTCTTTGAGTATGGGCCATTCTGCCTTATGATAGCCACCTGACTGTTGACACTACAGGAAGTGCTCAGTGTGGTTGCCACCAAGCTTTCCTCAAAGCATCACAAAGTGGTGCAAACACACATATTGCCCTAGGATATATGCATAGTACAGATGCAACATAAATACTATGGTGGCTCTTACTCTAATTTGGTTCTATTACACGAAAAAAACAATTGTTTGTAATTTAGGCTCAATAGGAAAAGTGGCAACTGTGCCTGTAGGCCTCTGCAAACGTGAAAAAAAACATAAAAATCTCACTTTTATCTCAAAAACATTACACTGAAGTTGCCGATAAACTAACAACTATCAACTTAATTATTAAATTTGTTGTATTAACTGTAATAATTTAATCTACAATACTGCTAGGCATTTTCTTCATGAGGAAAACCGGATGAGAATATGAAATTTTATTTTCTAAATCCTTAATTGTCGATAAAGTCTCTTTTTCAGTACCTAGAAACTTATGCAATGCTGGGATACATTATGTAGGCAAGTATTGCTTCTGCTTCTGATTGTTTGCTAATAATTTATTGTAGCCCTCCACAAGCTTGATGTCTCTTTCTGCTTGCTTATTTATAATTTTCACTTCATTCATTCAGTGTAGAGCCTTGACGAAATCTCCATTTTCACACCACCACAATGGATCTATCATAAGAAACTCGTTTCAAGTCAATTCTAGTCTCGATTTGTTAGAACCAAATTATTTGACCCTGTTATTGACGGTTCTGGGTTTTTATCGATTCCTTCTTTAACCCTTTTAATATTTTCGTCTGATGGTTTCAATCCACAGACCATTTACATTTTTAAGTCAGAAGGCAAATTACGATCAAAATGCACAAAGATGACAAATTCAGAAAACAGATATACTACACAACTGCTTCGTTTTTGTAAAGGTAAATGAAACATATTGCCATATATAACCTAATATTTCAGAACTTTGAAAGAAAGCTGAAATTCATGAAGGATATGGTGCTTAGGCTACAGAAGCGGCAAAGAACTGCGTTTTACATACACAGTGACAAGGAAAATAAAAATATCAGAAGTAGCATCCTTTTTTTGTGTGTTTTAAGATACAGTGATGTGACTCAGATAGTCTCTCATGCTCAAATGTTAACCTCACCTTCCAGTGGTGCACTCCATTACCACAGACGAGGCTGTCACGACCGAGTACAGGCGGTATAACCAAACAATGCAAAGGAAATTGTAGAAAACGATATTCCTTACACACCTATAAGATGTTGGTTGGGAGCAAGTGCCAAGGCTCAGAGGTGGCAGCGTCGCCATGGCAATCAGCTGTTGTAGGCTAATAACCTCCAATTGCTTAAAATCGATACATTAAAGGAACTGAGAGAAGCAGCTTGGATGGACCTAACAACAAAATCATTTGGTATGAAGAAGGATACGATTATCAGATTGTGGAACGTTCGAACCTTATACCTGGCTAGGGAGACAGGCACAGCCCAGAACAGTAGCAGAGAGATAAAGACTAGGGGCAAGCAAAGCGAGATGAAATGACTGTGGAGAAATGAAGACCCTGCGTGGGCGTACATTTCTATATTCTGATGATCCACATGGGGGATGGAGTGGGATTGCTCCCAAGTAAAAGAATTGAGAACTTGGAGAGTACGCCACAGGACTGGAGAAAAGGACTCCTTGTCCAACTGCCCAAAAACGGAGACATCAGCAACTGCTATAACTGGGGTGAGGCGGGTGGGGGTGGGGGTGGGGAGGAAACTTGCTTCGATTCCAAGCAAAGTGTTGACTCAAATAATGCTTAATCAATGCGCAAGTAACAAAGGTGGTAACAAAGGAGGAAGCTGGTTTTAGAAGTAACCGTTCCTTTACAGGTCAAATAAACATGCTTAGAGTGGTTATCGAATGATCAAATCACTAGTCTTCACATTCTTTCTGTAGTATTTTGGAAAGGTCTTCGACTCCATTAAATATGTAGAAAACTTTGAAAAAGTATGCGACATCAGAGTAGATACTGTAGATTATGAGAGACACTTATAATAACTACGTATGCACATATGCCGAGTCATCCACAAGGATAAGGTTATGGAGTTCTTCCCTGTTAAGTCTGTAGATCACCGAGGATGTTTTTCATCTCCAACTATGTTTTTACTGGTGCTGGATGAAATGATGAGGAAAGTGGTGGAAAAGAAGAAGTGAGGCATACAATAGGGAGTGACTGAACGATCGAAAGCTCTTGAATTTGCCAACATCATCTGGTTTCTCTCGCAGAACCATGTTGATATGGAGGGAAAGTTGTAGGAACTTGAACAGATTATGGAAATCATTAGAAGAGACACAGGAAAGCTGAGACTGAACAACGAGAATGTTGAAGAGGTAAATGAGTTCACGTACCTTGGGGTGTAGTTAATGAAGATGGAGGAGCAGCTGCTGACGTCAGAGCAAGAACCTGAGAGTTAAATGGGTCCTTCGTCCAACTTTATCAATTATGGAGGGCAAGAGAGATTTCCATACTAACTTAACTATGAAAATTTAGAACAAACGTGAAATCATTGCTGCAATACAGATGTGGCAGGTTACCTCTACAAATGTGATATCCAATGAAGACCTTTGTAACAGAAGTAGAGAAGAACCCATCACCATCCAGATCACGAGAAGGAAGTGGAGCTGGACTGAACACACCCTCTGGAAAAGCTAGAATGCTGTGGAGAAACGAGGTCTCTGCTGGAACCCACAAGGAATGGTGAAAGGAAACGAGGAAGACCAAGGACACCATGAAGAACGGCAGTGCGGGAAGAGGCCAAGAAAGAGAGGAAAACGTTTCCAGAGTAGATGAACCTCGCTCAAAATCGGGTGCACTGGCGAAATTTCTTTGAGGCCATATGATCTGCATTAGTGCAACAAGAAATAAATAAGTCAGTCTTTCCTTTTGGTGGTAATTACGATTTATCAGGAAACACAAATATTTTCAGGGTTTCCGCCATCCTTCTTGCATCATGAACAGCCCCTGAATCATGGAAAGATATGGTATTCCACAAGATGGTGATTTGACAAGAAAGATCACAGTTAGCTCTGAAAATTCCCTGTAATCCTCTTCAGATTGTTGCTCCCTCAGAGTATCTCGGAAAAAAAACGAAAAACGAGCATTCGAGAAACGTCGACTTCGCCCAATTATTCCTTGACTCTTTCTTACTGAATGCCAGTTTGAGGTTTACCAACATTGATTACACACTAAGAGTTTTGGTATTTTTAAAAAATGTTTATGGTCAGACATGTTCTTCTCTAGCTCAGTTTTCTCTCAAAAACACTACTGAGAATGTTTTCATATTTGTGGTGCGTGTACTGTAAATACAAGCCGTTGTTTCTAAAAAAAATGCGACGAAACAGCATGTACCTACATAAGCTCCAGTTTATTTGATGCTGTTCTGAATGACTAATTCTTTGACATAGACCTGAAGATTATATTCAATAAGACTTTCATACGCAGTATGTAACCTGCTATTTTCTTGTTGTAGATTACACTGAGAGTACCCCAAAAAGTTGCTCAGTACCACAACTTCAAAGAATCATAGAAAGTCTTTCTGCCATATTGTTCGATTCCTTTTATTCTTAAACTGGGTTCTGACATCAGTAGCCATTTTCTTGTGATGTTTCTGGTAGAAGTTGTCAATAGAACTCGTGTTCATTGCAAAATATTAGGTATTTTGACATAATGCTTCAGTTGTAGCTATCAGGACATGAACTGCTCCTTGTCACTGAGCCTACATTTACTAATGGTAGCAGCAAATGTGGAGGACATTACTGCTTGATGCTCTCTTCTCTGTTTTATTTGTGGCAATGGAATATTTGAAACACTGTTGTTAGTCGGTGTTGGTGAAGCTTCCGCAAAATCAAGTGATTCTGTTTCAACACCACGTGAACTCGACATCGCTAATTCAGTATATTGGTCTGACAAAAGATTAGAAATATTTGAACATTAGCAAGTTCCATGACCAAAATATAAACAAAATTATGGGCTTTGTTTCAGTACTCGATTTTCCTACTTCTTTTAATGTATTTATATGTATGATATATGTTGTAGATTCATAAAAAATGGGTTGCCGAATTTTTGACATTCGTATTCACTTTGCTCTCTCCTCTTTCCTGCTGCCTCCACTTGTTCAAATGCTCTCTCCTCTCTTTTTAAAGCAGTTGGTGAATGATTCCATGAATGAGCCATGGGTGTCTTTCCAACCATTTGTTAAACTGATTGTGTCCTTCTTTAGCCATTCGTATGGGCTATGTCAAAAACGTCTACAAGTTTTTGAGCAAAATCTGTTTCTTTACTGTTGTGGATTTTCTGACGACCTTCCGTCACGATTTTATCGTTGCCTGCATTGTTGGTTCAAAGCTTCTCATTTTGGTATACAGTTTGTCAGTTCCTATGTTAGAATTCATGATTTTATCACTTCCCAAACAACTATGGCAGATACATTGATGCAAAGTTAATTTACACATTCCCAAATTTTAAAAGAAAACCTTTAATGCTTGTTTCACAGATGGCAGTTTACTTTTTGATTTCGTGAGACTAGTTCCTGAGCAAATAAATTTTATCCCATTGAATAAGTGTCACATATTGTTAACTATGCAGTTAAGACCAATTCACACTGGTTGTTATGTCATGTCACATGAAAAATTCAAGAATGTGTTTCACATGGTGATATTCACACAGGTCATCAATGAACCATCTCATCACATCATGTCAAGGCTTCTTGGAAAGAAAGTTTTGACAGCGTCGTCATCTCTAACGTTTGAGGTTAACTTATTTTAGCTGTGCTCACTCATTTCAGAGTATTTAATTTTGGTGTGGAATTTTCGGAATTCCTTCCATTGATAACCTGTAGAAACACAATGAAGCAGACGCATTGTTCATGTGATTTTGACTATCGTGGTGTATTAACTTCGATTTAATTGCTTCCCTTTTGTCATCTGATATTGTATTCATTATTTCTATTTCGCGTTTTGCTTGAATTTCGTTTTGGTTATAATCCCTACTTTCGTTTAAATGATCATCCATCTTATTGTGTCCATAGTGCAATGAGAATTTACGTTTTAAATGTTTGTATGACGATTTACATCGACAACGATGTACATCTTGTAACAAAAAATACGTTCTTGACACCATTGCACAGTCAGTAGAAATGTATTATTACATCTTTTCTTTTTTTAACTGACAGAGTTGCATTTCCAATGTTTAAACATTATGACCGCTAAATGAAAATAATTAGATTTACATGCATAAAGATCCCAAGTACAAAGAGGATGATAGGAAGAAAAAATAAGTGCAACTGAAGAAGTTAAAATGTTGACTAAAATAACTTGACAAAAGAATACCAATAAATATTGTGTGGAACAATCAGTCGAATAAAAATAATGATCAAAGTTATTTTGATAAAGATTTAAAAATAAAAAAAGAATTCAGTGTTCCTGACGAGATTCAAACCAACAACCTTTTGCATGTGAGGTCAGTACCTTAATCTTTACGCTACTTAACCAGACTGTACATTGTTACCATTTCACGTGACATTCCTAAACTTTCTCGTCGATTGCACGGAAATGAGACACCACCAGGCTGAACTGTTGCAGAGTGTGATTCCTTGGACCGTAACTTACAGCTCCATATAGACTGTTTTAAAAAGTCGATCCCACCACTGGAGACCTTCGTTGTCAGTTTTACTTGGCCTGGTTATATAACATGGAAGACTGAGTTACGTTTATGAATTATTACCTTCACGTAATATTGACTGAGCTTGAGAGTTTCTCTGATCATTTCCTTAAGTATCTCAAAAAGTATCAATTTGTTTTCAGTCTTCCTCAAAAATTTTTCATATAGACTGCGATCTTTTGTAAATTATCCACACATTCCTTGGAATTGCTATGTGCATATCTGTATCTCTTTGCAACTGGAATACCGTGGTGTAGCTCTTGGTGCCACTGTAACAATAACCAAGCAATAACTAAGGAAATCAATACACATACATGTCCAGGAAAGGCAATAGTGTTGGCGGTCAATACAGTGTGATTCTGTGACGATGCTACAAACTTTCAGGGTCGATGAGAAGGTTGGTTTTTTGGGCAGTACAAGGACCAAACTATAGCGTCATCAGTCCCTACGATGAGAAGGGGACATGTATCAATTTGAGATCAGGGGTTCTGGTGAATAACGGCCAAGTCGAAAGTTATAAGGGAAAATCGTTCTGATATTTCTAACGGAGGAATACATGTACCAGTGCTGTTGTTGCAAAGATTGTAGGGTAGAAATAAAACTAGAAAAAACATTTAGCAAGCAAGGGCTCTGAAAACGTGTCTTAAGAGCTATGGGCGTTTAATCATCTTCATTTCTGAGAAACACATCTCTTCTATTGAACAAGTGCCCATAGCTCTTAAGACATGAATATTAAAGCCTGTATTTAAAGCCTGTATTTATTCGTCTGTTTTTCTTGATTTGGTCCATACTACCTCTACTGTCTCCTCTTTCACTTACACTGTTTCCTTTTTCCTTTATTTGCCGCTGCCTCTGAGTCCACCATACCTCAGTAGCTCAAAAATTCTGAAGGCTCCTACATAATTTGCCCCCCTATAACCACGTGCTTAAAATTTCTATCCAAAATGGGCCTTCCCCTACATCTACATATTAAAGTTCGCTGATCTGGGATGGTACAAGCCCCGAAGCCTGTATATCGTCTCCATTCATCTGTAGTTTTCATTTCCTTTGTGCTCTTGCTGTTTCTGTCCCAATCTACCTCACTTTGTCTTTTACTGCCACTGTCCCTTACTGACCACCAATATCTCCTCTCCCTTTGGGATTCAGTGGTATTGTCTTCATCCATCTTTCTTTCTCTTTCACTGCCTCTTTCTCTCTCCCACCATCACTGTCTGCTCGCTCTTTCTCTCTCATTGGCAGTGTCTCCTCTCTCATCCACCATCACTCTCTCTCTGCTACTCTATATCACCACAAAAAAGTGCCAAAATGATTCTATGCCAAAGTTTTCGGCGAGGTAGGTGAAAAAAGGACTGAGAGCTGGTTCACTTCTTTTCTGTCAGCGTCTTTTAAAGACTGACATATTCGTCTTTTTCGTTCCCCTACAAGAGCATCTAGCCACTGGTTCCCTTCTTTTCCCTGCTACGGCAGCGTGTACTGCTTATACATAACAAATTCTATAGGTCAGTAAAGTTATGAGAGTTTGTTTGTATATTTCGACACATGTATCAGTCCATAAGTGACAGCGCAGGGTACCCATATGTTCCAAAAAGCTGCGTGTGAAAACGCGATTTTTCGGGAGACATATCTTGGATTCTATTGATGCAGAAATAAGATCAAGTGTTGTAGATAGCTCTTGGCCTATCTACCATCTGTATATGTTTCTGAAGACTGGACGTACTGCAGCTGACCTACAGCAGAGGATCAAAATTTTAATATTACACAGTTGCTCCAGTCCAGGCAAATTGAGCAAATCGATTGGTTATTTTGCATTAAATGTTATCTAGAATGGACCTAGGCGGCTTATAAAAGCATCATTTGTTCATGGGTAAGTCCGGAGAAAATCCTGGAAAACCATGATTTTGAGTACGAAAAGTACGATGGCCATATGTATAATTTCTATTTCTGGCACATCGTCGAAAATTTTACCACATGTTCTTAAGATGGTATTCTTGGAGTACGTCATAACTTTTTTCGATATCATTATCTGTCACTGAGATCTAGAGGTTTACAGGTAGCTTACTTACGTTCAGAACCACAAAAACAGATTTTTATCCGTTTTTACCCTATTGGCCGTAATTATGTAAATAACTAACAATAAAAATGGTTCAGATCTAAACTAGACATTCTCTATATGTACAGGTTTTTTGGATGTATCTTGATAATGAATACATAATTTCGAAAACAGGTAAACGGCATTTCTAGATGAATGACGAAAGACTGTACAATTAAAATTTGAGCCATTTTCTTTGGTAAGTTATTTACATAACTGCAGCCCACGGTGCAAAAAATGAATAAAAACCAGTTTTACAGTTTTCTGCAGAAGTATGGTAAGTTTAAGCCCCTGGATCGTTGGTAACAGGTAATGATGTCGATAAAAGTTTCAAAATTCCCTGAGAATATCATCTTAAGAACATATGGTAAGATTTTCGACGATCTACCATGAAGAGAAATTATACACATGCCCACGCCACAATTGGTACTTTTCATACCCAAAATCATAGTGTTTCAGGACTTTCTCAGATACCACTACTGAACTAATTGTGCTTTTATAAGCTATGTAAGACCTACCATAATCTACACCTACTGCAAAAGAACCAACTGATTTACTCAATTTAGCTGAGTTAGACAAACAGTAAAATGTTTAAATTTTGATTCTGTATTGTAGCATAGCTAGAGTATACTCATTCTTCCAGTTTTACTGCTCTTGTGGTGCCAGTGACGAAGATTAATGATTAACTCAACAAATTGTAAGAAAACCAAGTACTGTTTCTCATTGGCTTAACTGTGCCTTATATGTGTTCTGTTTCTTAGTAGTTTACATTTTTAATGTGTTCCTGACTAATGATGAATTTTGAAAGGCACAAGCGAGAACACATTAATCAGAAATGACTAATTTTCACACTGACATTTATGTTTGTGTAGAAAATGTATAGCTTCTAACATGTTACAGGTGTAAGGTAAAATATAGGAACACACAGGAAATGTATGTGAAAAAATGACATAGCAAAAATATATTTGCCAATAAAAAACTACAACCTATCAATGTATATATTTTGCTTCATTATCAATGCATATTAGTTGACTATATATAATGTTTTGCAGGAATGTTTCACCAAGAACAGAATTAATGGCCGAACCTTACTTCTTGTCGATGCAAGTGCTCTTCCTAAAATGAATATCACTGATTTCACTCACATAAAGGTATGTCAGGTACTAGTTATTGTTAGCAAATTATATTTAAAGTCATAAATGTTAAATGGGGACTGCAAACATTATACTGATATTGATAAATAGAATGAATTTCAATGGGACTGACAATTTGGTTCTTTGTCCTTTATTGTGGGACAAACCCATAATGAACTTAAATGGCACAATTAATCAACCTAAGATGTTTTCAAAAACATGTTAGAAACACAATCTGATCTTACTAAGAGTTATAGGACAATGTGAGATGACAGCATTAATCCCCTTACCACATTCTTCATTTGCAATGCTATAATTAATATGACTAATTTGAAGAATTAATTGGAATACACATTAACACAATGTTTGATGATAAACAGCTTTATTTCTAACAAAATGAAGCCTTTCCCCGCTACCACTATGATGTAATGGTTCATCTTCATGCTATTCTTAAGGAGAGAATGACTCTGTGGAAAGATTCGGTAGAAACCTTGCTAGGTCAGTGGCCTAAACTTGTATGGATTTCTTTTTATATGAGTAGTTTATCCTGAAATCAGAACCGAAATTTCAGATGAAATTGTGACTGTTGTTTGTGGCTCTACTGCTCAATAATATTAGTTCTCTCACACAAGTGCTATACACAAATCTGAACAGCCAAAAACTTAACTGGAGCACGTATTTGTCCAATTTAAATCGTTCTCTTTATAGTTATGCCAGTTAATAGTGCATATACTGACAATAAAAATATGAATGCAGTTTCTGTAACGCTTTACATTTCATATTATATTTCTTGAAGTTATATCATTATATTATAGAATATTTCAAAGTAAAATTACTGGTAAAATTGCTTCCCCATATTTCGTTGAGAATGAAACAGCTTGGGATAGTCCATATTTTAAACACATATAGGTATGTGGGAACTCCAATAGGTACTTCTCTGCCAACAATAAATGAAATAGTCCAGGAAGAAAATGTTGTTCTCACTGAATCTTAAAATTCCCATTTCACAAATTAATAAATTTTGGCCAGGTGCAAGTAGGATTCATGCACTAAGTGTTACTTAAACACTGAATTATGTATATAGACAGTTCATTCATCCCAGGACTTGAGAATCTCGACGATTTTGCCTGTTATAGACACTGATACTGGCAAGACATTGGTTCTGGAAGTTCCAAGACTTTCAGGAATGTTTTAGTTTTTTAAATTTGTAGTTGGATAACAAATGAAAAAACAAATATTTTCTGTGTAATATAATTACAAACCAACAATTTTCAGATTTTTTCCTTTACTTCTACTGTGAAACCTTATTTCTTGCCAAATTTCACGTTTCTAGGTCAACCGTAAATATCCTCTAGATTTTGACGAGTGCCTTTGCAAGTATCAAAATATGTGACATAAACTGCCATATCTTTTGATTCCATTGACTTAGCAGCTTCACATTTTTACACCACCAAGGGATCATAGTATGTGGCTTTCAACTTGATAGGTGTTCATGTTCATAAGAAAAAGGGAATTTAACAGTTAGATAGATAGGCAGACATACTAATGGACAACAAAGTGATCCAATAAGGATTCTGTCTGTACCGATTGATGCACTAAACCATAATAACAAACAAAATTTTCATGAGATGTTATGATTTCTATGTACATTTTGGAAAGGATTCTAAACTACAAAAAAAAAGAATAAATGAATTTCGTGTCTGCCTTTAACCTAAAACTACAGTGGAAACTGGGCAGTTTATTTCTAATATTGCCATGAGATCTATTACAGAATCTTTAAACACATACTTTAGTGGTAGTTGCGAAAAATCAATCTCAAACTTGTAAATCAGATGTTCTCAAATGCTTGATTATCAATCACTGGTAGGATCCACAGTGACTGGGGCATAAACTGTACATTCCATCTCTTGAGCAAAGAGAATTGGGAGGATATCTATGGATATGTAAAACGAGGGGAGGAGGGGGGATGCATGAGACAAATTGGTTTAGTGGAGGTAGTGGGCGGGTGGAAAAGGAAGAGAGTAGGTGGAGATGGAAAGAGGGGAAGAGGATATGGTCAGAGTGAGGTGGGAGGAAGATATCAATCAGAAGGGGTGGAGGAAAAGGACAAAGACAGGGAGAGGAGTGATGAGAGACTGGGAAGGAAGAGATAGACAGATAGCGGTAGACATTCGAGGTGGACAAAGAGAGTGAAGAAGAGGTGGACACAGAGAGGGGGAGGAGGAGGTGTGTTCTACATATATTTGTTGAATCCATACAGAGGAGACCATGAAGAAAAGGCTACTATATAATAAAGCGAAATTACAAAAGAGAAACAAATCGATTTACACAGAAGTGAAATGATGTAAAATGAAGGAGAACAGAATAATAGAACAATTAACCCCAGCAGAGTTCAGCGCGTTTTTTTGTTTTATTTAATAAAATTTTTTATGTCATTCACAAATTGCAGTTCCTTCTAATCTTTTCCAGCTAATTAACGCTATACAAGCAAGGTCTTTCACGAATGTATTTCTGACCAAAGAGCGATTTTGGTAGCTGGAGTTCAAAGTTTCTGTTAATCATGCCTTTGCGTTCTGGTGGAGATACTTCCATAGCAACTTTCAGCCCCTAACAAATGTTTCTTTATATCTAACCAAGAAGTGAAATACCAATTTTCATAAATTTACCTTCAAAAACTTTTTAAAGTAACGAAATATTTTGTAAAAATTTTCATAACCTTCTATACTTCCTTAGGGGTTGAATTTCAGAAACAGTGAAACACTTATTTTTTATTTATAACTGAGAAGTCAAATACCAGTTGTCATAGATGTAGTCTTAAGAATCCTTTAACAGCTCTTCAATAATTATTTATTTTCAAGAAAATTTTCACGTACTATTTAACCTCCTTTGTGGCTGAATTTCCAAAAATGTTGAAACACATACTTTTTATTTTCTGACTGAGAAACCAAATACCAGTTTTCATAGTTCTATCTTCAAAATTTCTTTAATAGAGATATACTTTCACAAAGCCTATCATCCCTTATTTCACTCCCTTAGGAGTGGAATTCTGAACAATCCATTCTTAAATGGTGCCTATAGTATACTGTAAAATCTACACTCTCAGCAAACTTCTAGTTTCACGCCCTATTTCCCCACCTTTGGGGTTCAATTTCCGAAAACCCTGAAATGCATATTTTTTTATTTGTAACTGAGAAGTCAGATACCAGTGTTCATAGAAGTAGTTTTAAAAATACTTCAGTAGTTCTTTAATAATGATATTTTTTTAAAAAAAAAGCTTTCACCCAGTCCTTCACCCCATAGAACTAAATTTCCAAAAATACTGAAACACTTATTTCTTTGTTTTTGACCAATAAACCAAATACCAATTTTCGTAAGTCTATCTTCAAAATTGCTCTCATAGTAACATTTTCAAAAAAAAACCTTCATCCCTTATTTACATTGGAATTTCGAAAGATCCCCTCTTAAGCGACATCTACACTACAAGATCCATACCTTTTCCAAATTTCAAGTTTCTATCCTCAGCAGTTTGGGCTGATCGATGATGAGTCAGTCAGTCAGGACATTGCCTTTTATATATAGAGATAAGAGGTGAAGTTCATCCCATTGTGCATATGATGAAAGGTAAATAAAGATAAATGAAGGAATATATATTTAGTGGTTCTAAATGAGCTGAGAATAGGAAGACATTGAAATCTTTAGTACTTAAGTTCTTACAGTTATTGTGGGCAAGTCCTGAAGAAGGCAAATCGAACAAGTTACCCTTTCTGGCTTTGTGTACCTGTTCATCACAAATGTTAAATGTATTTGGAGAAATGATACGTTATGTGTAGTTTGCTGCCGAACTATGTGATCAGAAAGGACTTTTAATGATTGTGAAGCAAACATGTTTTTCTACAGAAGCTTTAAACTAATGACACAACTGTAAAAATGTGAAACATTTAAGCCTGTAAGATGCCGAGAAAATTACTGCTTCCTCAGATTTTACAATGAATAGTGTGTAGCAGTAATTGCAAAATGATATAAATATCTAATTTTACATATGAAGTTCTCATGTACCCCTTACAATGCCTTCCTGGAAATTTATTTGCAAGCCTAAATTTCTCTTTGTTTTTCCTTTTCATGACTTTTATGAAAATAGTAATGAATGCAAAATAGTAAGCATTATTTCCGTTCATTTTCAGTGTAACGTAAAAACTGAAAATAAAAAAGTTGTCAAACGGATATTCGACCCACCAAACCTCAGATCACCATTCACAACTCTTTCCACTGCGCCATCTGCTCCATGGAAACAATGCTGACATAAATGGCTTATGTTGTCTAAGTACTTGGTCATTTGGAGCTCCCACTCTTTCACTTCCATTTTTGGCCACGCCATGCATGTAGCATCAATTTGGACGAAATCAGTGGTTGTGAATATGTGCAGCCCCTCGTTAGACGGCAGAAGTATAGTTCAACATGGTCGTATAGCAAATAATTCAAAGCCTTATTTCCATCTACTGCTGAGCTACAATATTATCTCATAATAACACAGTAGACAATGAACTGAACATAATGAAAAGCTGAAGCGTTCGCAACTCTATTGTTGTGCTGAATAGACGTAACTAATGACGAAATATGTGGTTATAATAGTATGTAAATTTGTCATGACACCTAATGTACGTGTATAGCACATCCATGCCTGCACAAAATTTAAGAGCATTCAAGTTAAGCACCAAAGATACAAATACAAAACTGTTAAGGTTTTCGTTGTCAATGATGACAAACTGCGTTTAGGATTCTGTCTCTGGTTCTTCGGCCAACATTTGTTTTTGTCTGCACGAGTGGCTGGCATTGTCAAAAATTAACCTTCCATTGCTGGTGGGCCACTGGAGTCGGGCTCGTGGCAGCAGATTATATGAACCTGGTGCACCAGCATTCAAGGCATGGAGGTAAGAATAAGGGGAGATGGCGCTACGTATCCCAGCCGTACTACGTTTTGAAGCCATGGGGGCGTGGCTCGCTGCCATGACACTCTGACCAAAACATTGCCAGTGTGCTATAGCGCTGCGTGTATTACAGTCGCTAATTGCATCATGTACGCACGTAACGTCATCAGATTGGTTGTTTCAAAGTTTTTGTTTAAAATAAAATCTGATTAAAAATAGTTTTTAATGTAATATTACGAATAGCTAGCCTTCAATGTAAACGATACAATTTTGTTAATTCAGTAATAAACGTGTATCACAAACTAAATAATAGAAACTGAAAACTAAGTTAGCTATACCCTCCCTCCAAAGCGCCATAAATACATCTTGTTTGTAATACGTACTGGGACATTTCAGTTACGTTACACTACTGGGAAACACTGCTCATTACCATCAATATTTACTGAAATACGGTACATAGAATGGCAAATCTACACAGTGTCCTGTTTAGGCCTATACTTTACGCCAGTTAATGTAGTGTTAGCTTTTAATTTGGTACATGATGAAGAGAAAGTGAGTTACTCAACACTTCGATTATCGACGATACGTACGTATTATACTGAAACGTGAACTTGAAAACTAAGAATTTAATTCTTTGAAGTAACATACCTTTTGCAAATGTTTTGGGTGTGTAGGGAAAACTGATGGTACAGCATTTTCTCGGAGCCTTACTGTTGAAAGGGAAGTTCGGTCTATGTCCTCTTCTCGGAAATACTGAGAACATATAGTGCTCCATTTAGACGCACGCCAATTCTTCCTCCTCACGGCATTCTCCCACAGAGCTTTCCGACTTTCATTTTTAGGAAATCTAAAATCATACAGGAGAAAAACACGCTATAGTACAAGTACCGATGTAGCACACGTTCATTCACAATGAAGTTGTAAAATCACACTTAACGAGACAACTTACACATGAAATGTTATTCCCTTCGATTTCGCATCACAATCAGAACGATTCGTACATCCGAGCACCACACAAGTCACCATAATAACGCAAAATCCTTCCAAAAGCGAGCGACAAGCCTATGGACACAAGCTTACAGCAGCAATGTTTTGGACGGATTGAGATGGCTACCCTCGGCTTCACATAGCTTCACAGCTGTGACGTCACGGCGTCTCCCTCTATTCTTACCTCCATGGTTCAAGGGCTTTTCCGTGGTCATTTCCGGTGGGGTTCTCCTCGTGCCACCTCCACAGGAATTCAAGATCCGTTCACATTCAGGCTTTCTTCTTTCTTGTTGAAGCTATTCTCGTGTTTGTGTATCTCTACAGCTTCTCTGAACAAGCGGGTGTGATAGCTCTTCTCTGCAGCCAGAACTTGCGTGTCAGAGAATTTTACTTTCTGGTGGCCTCAACAGCGCGTGCTCAGCCACAGACGATTTCTTCACCTGCTCCAATCTACGATGGCGCCTCCGTTCAGGAGACGGCTCACGGTGATGATCTCAATAAGGTCATTTGGAACTATATCCGTAACTGAAATTCTTGCGAAAAACTCTTCTCGCTTTACACGTGGCGCTATATTGCTACGTTTCTCTGAGTGAGCCTTTGAAACATGCTTTCGCAGATTTTTGTTGTGTTCGTGCCCATTCCCACGTTCTGAAGTCCCAAACTCGAACGGCGTATTCATGATGAATAGATAACACCACCGAACATCATAACGAAAAGCTCCGCCATTGGTTTCATCACTCGCTACAGGCACAAGCAACTGGAAACGCACGAAGACTTGTTTTTAACCACTGAAACGCCCTATTCAACCGGTACTTCCGGTGATGCTGTGGAGCAGGGAGCGATCGCCATAGGATGCAGGTTTGCCACATTGCTTCGTAAACCGTAACAGTTAGTGTTCTCTCTGGATGTCCTAGTACGGCGTCCGTCGCTAACTTCAAGTACTCCCAAATAGTGCTGTTTTTCTGGGGGAACGCTGGGGGATGCGTACCCCTAAACTTTTTCATCGACAAAGCAGATTTTTTAGGATGTTGAGAACTTGGAAGAGTGCCTAAGATTTATTTCACGGACGTAAATTTTTTATTTCCTTTTTCGTGTTGGTTATTGCAACACCAGTGCAGTTTTTGGTGGGAAAAGCGATGTCATTGACTGTTTCAAGCATTTTGAAGCTGCGGCAACCGTTATCAACAACTGAATCGCTGGCAGCCAGTTCGACAAGCATGTAATGCCCTCGCCAGCTAATAGTGGGCGATGGTAGTGCTAATCGGATATGCGCACGCTCAGACGCCGAGCTACCGACAGACGTCTCTACGGTCCAGCTACCATGATCTTCCGTGATTCATTGCCATCTTTGTTTTGTTGTTCTTTATTCGTTTGTGTTTGCTGTTCCGTTCTTGTCGGTTGTGCGACGTTTTACAGCGTGTCCTGTCTTTCGTTGCAACTTGTAAGTTAAGTTGGAGGTGAGAGATGAGCAGAAAACTAAACAAACTATTTTACTTGTTCTGCTGCTATAGTAATGTCAACTGAAGAGTCCGATACTTTTTTTTATTTTTTTGTAGTTCGACATGTTGACAATGTCGGAGTACCCCAAACTTTTTTTTAGAAAAAAAACACTGCTTTCAAGTACCAAGTGCATAGGCAACATAGCTGGCACATGGAGTCCGAGAATCTGCTGCTATTGTTTCTCGTCTAGCCCCTGCCACTCGCCTCACTGAAATGTCAATCACTAACAATAAGTTATTTCAATCGAAGGGGGAAAGAGTGTCTCCAGTCGCAAGGTAATGTGAACTGGCATGATAACTTGCATCTGAGTTTACTACAGATGAAGACACACAGTTCAAAAGGAATTCAAAATTAATTTTGCTCATCAAGGAGTGATGTTGAACTTCACTTCGTCCCCTGCCGATAACTCTTTTATTAGAGTGTTTGACACGTGTATCTTTTTTAAATTCAGAAAATGCTGCAGTACATAATACCTTGACAAAATCAGAGAAACGGCGTACTACTAGATGCAACTGCAAGCAAACAAGCTAAACAATTACTTAAATGCAAGAGCTTAGGAGAAATACCTGTTGTGGTAGAAAAGCTTTATTCCTCTGACTCGCGCAGAAGTATGGTCCCCCGCCGAGATATTATGTATAAAGACACGAACGAATTACTGATGGAATGGCCTAATGAAGGAGTAACAGATGTACGAAACAGGATGAAGCGTGTCAGTGGCGAGCCTCAAAAGACTGATGCATTTATTATAACTTTAGACGCGGTGGACATACCAAAGTACATTAAGCTTGAAGTATTTTGTTGTAATTAGAACCAATATTTTTATTCAGAATACAAATTCCTTTTTGTGAAGACATAAATGACAAACAGCCACAAATGGTCAATCGCGAGGCCTATGAAATAGCAGTTACTAGAAGAAAAGAGGAAAGACGGTGCAATCCAGGAAGCACTTATTCTGATCTTGTTCATCATTTTTAAGGTACCTCCAAGATGGTGTGGGGACTGCTGTCGATGGTACAAGAATAGAGTGTTGGACCAAGTTTTCCACACTGTAGAAGACGCTCTGCACCTGTCCTCTGGAAGTGACCAACTTTATCCGCTAGGTTGTGGGAGCAAGCGCAGAGGGAATCCTGGAGTGGAAGATCGGATGGCTTGCCGTTGGGACTGTAGTCTTTCCTTGTTCCAACCGCTTTCCTTTCATTTCATACTTTCCTATCTCTTCTGGATGAAGTACCTATCTGCAATTCCCTCTTTCCATATTCATATGTTCCACTGTGTAGAGTCTACCTGTATTCTGTCTGTTTCATTGTATGAATGACACCACCATGGACAGATCCCAATAACACTCCCGCCCCATGCCACAAGAGAAGGTAAATCAAGCCTGAATATTCCGAAAAAGGTATCAATAAGGAGCCAGGCAGAAATGTATTCTCAATGTAGTAAACGGATAAATTTGTTGTAATGATTCCAGAGAGAGATGTCTAAGAATGGAACATACGAGCAAGAAAGATCTAGTTGATATAGGTTAAATTGTTCCTGAGAAGAATGAAAAACTACTAGAGGTCAGGAAGTAGAGTCGGGGTAGATCAGTTTGAGTTCCAGAGTAATATTAAAACACACAAAGCAATACTGCCCATACGACTTACATTAGAAGACAGGTTAACAAAGGGCAAGTCCACATTTATAGCGTTTGTAGATTTTGATAAAACTTTTGACTGTGTTGACTGGACAGCAATCTTTGAAACCCTGAAGATGGCAGGGATAAAACATAGGTGGCGAAAGGTTACTCACACCTTGTACAGAAACCAGACTGTAGTTATAGTAGTCGAAGGATATGAATGAGAAATTGTAGTTGAGAAGGGAGTCAGACAGGGTTGTAGCCTGTCCCCGAGGTTATGAAATCTGTTTCCTGAGCAAGCTGTAAAAGCATCCAAGGAGACATTTGGAAAGGGAATTACAGTTCAGGGAAAAGAAATAAAACCTTTGATGTGTGACCCAGCGTCGGGATGGCTTGGAGTGGGCGAGTGATTGAATACTGGAGATGGACGTGGATTCAGCAGAAGAAGACGCCACACGGGTATAAATACCCTTTATTGTTTATTATCTACGATTATTCTTTCATGTTGGCCGCAGGTGTCTAACTCTGTGACGCCAGTAAGTCTGGAAAATACGCTGCTGGCTTGTTTTTCTCATAGCATTCTCATTATCAGCCGCAGAACATACCACGCGCCTGCTGATACTGCAACATGCTCCATAACGTCTCGTGTAGCCAACCTCAGCTGGCCTGGTCACAGCATCTTCGGTTGCCCCAAGGTGGACTGCTAAATGACACCAGAGTGACGTAATACACCAAACTCCACATCAGCAGATGGACAGCAGGGGCCAGGTGCATCAGGTCCCAGTGTAACAGGACAGGGGAGACATCCGTTCGAACCCTGGAACATATGAATGCAGCTGCAGACGGCGGTAGAAAGCAGGATTTCCATGAGACTGGGCAATCAGGCAGCTGTTGAGTGATTGAGACCCGGTGACACTGGTGGCAGTTGCATCATAGGTACGTCGCTGTCTTCACAGCACTGTCTGACGAAGGGTGGACATCGTAACATAGCCTGGCTGTTCGGTGATGAGTGGATGGTCCTGGGGATTATCAAACTGCTGTCAGATGGCTCATTATGCAGAGGAGATAGCACTGCCTCGTTCTTACATCATTGGAAGCTTCTCGAAGGGTGAGTAGTGTCTAAGGCTTGATCATTGCTTCGCAGAAGTAGGTCAGATTGAGGAGTCGCCTCGTGGTGGAGGGTGCTGTGTCAGCATGGGTCGTTGACTGTGGCAGTCAGTGTTCAGAACATGGTGTTGCGGCTACAGGTACTGTTTAGTTCATTACATTCTTCCCTCCTTCGTTGAATCTGGCCCCTTAATTCCTGTTGAAAGTCGACTGCATCAGAAACACTGGAATATTTACACTTATACACACTTCCGGCCCCCCTGCTAGAGTTCTGGGAGCGCTCCTGGTAGTAAACTTCACTTTCATTGTCACTGTTCCTCGACATTGCATTTTCTTCATTTTTTAGTAGTAATAGGCATAAATACAAGTTTTTAGTTCGTAATTTGCACTGTCCTATCTCTGTCAATTCTTTGTTAATGAGCATCTTTTTTTGGCTCCACCACAAAGGAGGAAGTGGCTATCAGGGTTGCTTCCTATCGCTATGATCGTATTTACATTTGTCTAGCCGGCTGCTGTAGCCGAGCAGTTTTAGGCGCTTCAGCCCGGAACCGCGCTGCACCTACGGTCGCAGGTTCGAATCCTGGCTCGGGCATGGGTGTGTGTGATGTCCTTAGGTTAGTTAGGCTTAAGTAGTTCTAAGTCTAGGGACTGAATGACCTCAGATGTTAAGTCCCACAGTGCTTATAGCCATCTGAACCATTTGAACATTTATCTATTCCTTCCAATAGCATGTTCTGCAAGTTTACTTCAATTAATTTACTACCTCTCTGTAAAGTCTTTGAAGCAGAAAATACATACTATGGGCTTGGCTCTTCGTTAACCCATGAGGAACAAAACGGAACTACATTAACTGAATTGTATGTGCACTGCTCTATTGCTAGCGATATTGGGCTGCAGGAATTTTGCAGTTTGCAGACTCACCTACTGCACTGTACTTCATAGGAAGTAAGGAAAATTTTACTCACAGCAGTAAAAAAGCCATGATAGCTTTGCTGCAGTCATGTTCTTAAGACATCATAACTGGAGATTCTGTCGGAACTTCCAGAAACTTATATTCTTATTCTTCTTTATTAATTCTTCTCACTCTGAAAGTTTTATCCACTACACCGTGTTTCAATAGCTTTCCAATACTACTGACCCACATATAGGAGCTATACCAGTTATAACTCTTTAACTTCTTCCCCAGCTACTGGTGCTATACCAGATCCACGTGTGCTGAATAGAAAATCGTTTTAATTCCTTACTTCCTCATATCATTCTATCCTACAGGAGTCTTTCCTGCTAAGTCACATCTTTTACTTCACTGGTTATTGTTGCTATCATGAACATTGCATCTCGAGAGACCTGGAGCAGTTCAGTTGTCGACATCATGGGCAGAAACTTATCTCACGTCCTTGTGATATCTCAAAACTTCGCTATTTTGAGACAATGCCACTGGTGTGAAAACTGTAAGTTCTGGCCAGACAATGCCATTGGGATTCCTTATTGTTGTTCTTACTCGTTGGTGCTGTATCACAGCTTAAACTTATCTCGTTGAATTAAGTAGTACCTGTTAGGTACTTTCCTGGGGGTTACATTACCACTAGATTATATGTCCTAATATTCCTGATTTAAACTCAGTAGCCATGACCGAAAATCCTACCTATCCTCTATTACTGATATGCATTGTCCTCATATTATTCTAAAGCATTAACTCTATTATATAAAATTCCTATTAAAATGCTATGGCTATACTGGTCTATTCCTTAGAAATTACGTAAGTTTTTCGTAAGCCCAAGTTTTCCATTTCCTGAGCCATGCGCTTTCTCAACACTGCCATTTTCGGTGACTTACACAGCACATTACAGCCTGTGACTCAGTGCACAAAGCAGGATGTCCAGGTAAGTTAGACTGGGTGCCTATTACAAGCGTTAACGTCTCATTCCTCGATCCTTTATCAAACAGTACAAAATTATTTAATCCTGATGTAAAGGGAAAAGTAGGGAGAGGTCAATCTAAAGATGTAGGAAACCCCCACAAGTGATTTTAAATTGAAATTAAATCTACTATTTACAGATGTTTATGCTGTCTGTGATTATTATTCAGCACTCTGTCTTCATTTTCGTCTTCCATAGCTCTTTTTCTTTACTCGCCATCCCTCTGTAATGCTTTCTCTTCTCTGTTGATTAGCAATTTTCTTCCTCATCAATCCAAACTCCTTCTCCATCAATCAGTCAGTCTCCTAATACAGTCTCGAAGATAGGACCCAACAATCACGCCTCTTTCTATTTCTGCCTTAACAGTGTTATAAAACCGCAATACATTTTCATTTGACCGCTGTCACTTGTAGCAGTAGACTGATGTATGTAGTTTCTTGACTACTAGGTGGCACGTTTTAATTTATAGTGTCTCGCCCAGCATAAAAGCCTTGCCATGAAGAGCAGAAAACGGCAGTCCAGACTGCGATTTCGCCATACTTCAGTGGCGTTACAGGTTTATTCGTTGTTATCTGTAGCAACAAAAACGTTGGGTTTAGCAACGTAGAAGATGTCTTGCCTTATCTCTTTCGCCACATACAATCAGACCTAGCCCTTGCACATTACCACATCATTGTCTCTCCCTGCACAGAGCTACCTTCCAACAATATGCTCCCTACAGAGGGCATCACGTTTCCTTTGTGTACCATTGCTATACAGGTGCCCACATAATTTTACTCAACCGTTATATACATTATTGTCAAAATGCTTTTGCCTTTATACAGTCAAAATAGTCCGACAAGTGACTTGTCCACTGTTCTTGAGTCCTCCTAACTGTTCTAGGTTTTGGAGGACACAACCTGAATATTCTCAACTGAATAAATCATTGAAGTTCTTTGCCAGAAATAGTGCTTTTACTAATAGAAGGAACAGCTGTCGGATTTATCGTTGATTCTCAAGAAGAACATCTTTCTCTTCGATTAGTGGTGGTTACTGACAGTATAAAGAACTGCTTCCAAACAGGTCATGACGAAAAGTTTGCGATTAAAACTTCATGCTGTAAGTTGAAACCAGGCGCATTCTCACAACCACATGTTAGCATGCTTTTTCTAAATGCCAGAATTTTGGTTGAGTTGTCTAGAAAATGACACTGTTGAACTGATGATCTTTGATTTATATACTCAATATTTTTTTTACGATTGTGTCACTAAATAAGCTTAAGACTGATGTACATGAACCATAATACTTGTCTGAAAAAAGAAATTTGAATGTTCGCTATTTGGATGTGTCATGGGAATATCTTCAGACTTGAGTAAGAGTCAAACATGGTCGATTACTAAATTCTACCTACTAAGCTGGAAAACTGTGGTACCAGTATATGAGGAATCAGCAATAGTTGGATCAGAGCCATTGCAGGCAAAGAGTTTGTACAGGATTCACTGATAGGGTCTGAAGAAATTTCAGTAATATTTTGCTGCCCTCAAGGTTCTGTATTGGGACCTCTACTATTTTTATATACATAAATAATTTGGATCAGAATATAAAGACACAGAAAAAATTTTGTTTGCAGATGACACAACAGGTAGCATTGAGGGTAAAAACTGAGAAGAACTACAGGAATCAATAATTTTTGCGATGAGTCATCTGACCAGCTGGACTTACAATAACAGACTAATAACCAATAGTCAGAAAATTGCTTTTGTAAGTTTTACCCATTTAGAAAATAAGAAGATGTACGTAATCTTAATGTCAGTTTCCATCAAAAAACATTGAAGACTGAAAAGAGGCTAAATTCTTTGGTATTTGGATTCATAAAACATCAAATGGAATAAACATACTGAACCTATGAACTCAAAATGGAGTAAAACGTTCTACACGTTAAAAATCCTAAATAAATGGATGAATTAGATTATTGTAAAGGATGCATACTATGCACGTTCTCACAGTCACTTGACATACAGCCTAATCTTCTGGTGCAACACATCAGCAGTGATAAACCCTTTCAAAAAACGAAAGACAGCTATTACAACGATAACTGTCAAAATGTAGAAAATCTTGTGTGTCTTCATTAAGAATGCTAGAAACACTAGAATGATTATGCTCCTCTATTGCTGAAATGTTCATACTTCTTAAATATTATATCTTAAGTAATGATGCCAACTTGTGAAAATAAATAACCAGGACACAAGTATGAAAGACAATTGGCATTAAGTATGTCAAATACAATTTTTCCCAAAAAAGAACTCTCTGCTTGGGAATTAATCTGGTTATTAAGATACCTGTACATGTTAAGAACACAGATGGTACAAAATTCTGTGAGAATTCACTTAGGGCATATCTGCTGCACCGCTGCATCTATACTGTTAAATTGTTCATGGATACGGTGTTACAGCCTGAACAATACCATTAGTTGCTAGAAGATAAAAGAAATTTCATCATATTGTTGTATTGTACATCAAGCTTCAGTACAATCTGTATTATTTTTAAATGATCAGTACCAATGGATCACATGCTGCTACAAGTTTCCTTCTCCATTGCGTTCTTTCCATCGCTGCCATCCGCCATCCATCCACGTCTATCGCTGACTGTTACAGGTTTTCATGGAGACCATCCCTTGACATCTTCTTTGATTTTCCCAGGAGTCTCCTAATTATGGGGATGAAATCGACGAGCTCCTGCAGCCACATGTCATCTTCCTCTGAGCCACATGTCTAGCCCAATGTAGTCGCATGGGGTTATGATTCCTGCTATACTGACATCTCAGTACAGTTCATCTACAGTGTGTTAACTGTAAGACGGCAGAGTTGTGAAGGGAGTGCAGGGAGAGGAGGAAGCAAGCATTGGCTGGCGAGGGGAGAGGAGACGTTGGGGGGGGGGGGGGACATGGCACGCCTGCCAGTTGCAGTGCTGGCACTGCAAATTGCGCGTCATGCTTACATGAAAGCAGACGAAAGGCTTGGAAGTAAATCTCGCTTTAAATGTTGTTCATAAACGAAACTGAAATCGTCATGTACATTAATATCGATATATATAAAAATGAATGTATGTATGTTCGTCTACTATGCGTTCACAAACCATTCATCCGATTGCAATGAAATTTTGGTGGGTTATTCTCCAAGCGCCCGAAAACAGTAATGGACAATGTTTCTACAGTTAGGTCACCGTTGTATGCGTAGTGCAATAGATTACGTAAAGGCTTGTCACACAGTGGACCCGCATTCGTTTCTCACTACTCGTAATTTTTTTTTCATTCCCCGCAATGTTAAACTATGAATTATAAAATTTAAATATACTTAAACAGGCCATACAGTATAACGTAACTGTCAATCTCTATATATAAAAATGAATGTATGTATGTCTGCCCTCTGTGCATTCCCAAACCATTCATCCGATTGCGATGAAATTTTGGTGATTCCTTCAAAGTGATCGCGAGCAAAATATCTGAAGTGGAAACTCACTTTTTCTTGCCAGACGTTTGTGGTGATACGCCAGGATGATTCTTGGAAAACTGTTTGAATCTTCCAATGCTACGCATGCCTTGTCCTGTGTATGTAGCAGCTCTCACTGAAGATTTGTAAATGGGGTGAAGCAATTTTTTCTGCTCCCTTTCCCTTTCGCAGCATTCAATCACACGCAATATAATTTTGCGAGCATCGCTACATAATACTGGTTTCCTTCTAACCGTAAGCCTACCGGTAGGGATTGTTGGCGACTCCCGAGATGGGCCAGCAACTGCCTCTTCACTAATTTTGATAATGTATAGCACAACTGCACAATAAAAATACGCAGAACAGTACAGCACAAAACAATAACGAAGAAGACGACAATGGCTGCCTTGTACAACACAGTCAGCTACGTAATGTTGGCAGCAGTGAGCAGTGGAAACTGCATGCCTCCCGAAGCCTCCCGACGTTTACCGACTTCTGTCGATTCAGAACTAGGGAGAGGTCTGCCATCTAAAAGTTTACACACTGTACCTCATGTTGTGCCTAATTCTCCGGCACCAGATTTAGATCGTCTGCAGCACTTTTCTCTCAAATACGAGAAGTTTATGGAAGTCCTGCTTTCGGATGCTCCATGTCTCACAACCATATAGTGCCATAGGTTGGACGAGAGTTTTATATATAGCTGAACTTGAACTGTCTCGAGAGACATCTGGACCAGAGCAGTTGTGTTAGACAGTAGAAGGATCAGTTTCCTGTCTGTATCCTGGCGTTGATTTCTACTTCATAGGATGAGTTCTCCCACATATTTAAATTTGTGGATTTCCTTGTAAATCTGGTCTCACACCCACAGTCACCGTATTTACCCAGTATCTTGACCTTGTCGGCGAATCATAACGAGGTAATCCATCTTGGCTTCATTTATGAGTAGCCCAAATTTGCTGGCAGAGATCTCCAGTGCCCTGGTCATTTGCTTCAGTTCATCTTCAGAGCTGCTAATTAAGCAGATATCATTTTCATAGGCTCGATATCACAGGTTCCTCTCTTCAACTTAAATCCTTTCGAAGTTTTTGTTCGAAGTCTCGTGTGTATCTTCTCAGGAACAAATTTTAACAGGGCAGGAGATAAACCGTTTCTTTGCCTGAGACCCATCACAATTTCCAAGTCCCCTGTTACTTGGTTTTCCATCTTCACGTTACTGCATGTTTCACTCGGGCAGATATTTACCAGGCTGATGAGCTTCTGTGGCGTCCTAAACTCTAACTGAATGGGCTCTTGTGGTGTATGCAATCATAGGCCTTCTTGAAGTCTATAAACAAAATGTGTAGTTCTTCGCTGTGTTCTCTCAGTTTTTCAGTGAGCTGCTGGAGGGAGAAGATGTGATCTACTCTTGACTGCCCAATTTGAAAAACTCGCTGATTTTCACTGATTACTGATTGTGCAAAGGGCTGAGTTCTATGTATGAGGAAACTGGACATCTTGTAGCATACACTAAGCAGAGCGATCCTCGATAATGCATGTTGTATGCTGTTGAAAATGTTTAAACTTAAATATTTTGTCAGTGCATTGGGGTATTATACAGAAGTTTGAAACCCGGATATATACTCTATTTATATTTTTAATCTCATATTATATTTTACTATAATATCACTCTACATTTGTGCTGCCGATGTGATACTTGGATGATAGAAACAATAAAGAAACTGCATGTTAAGATTCAATAACAGTGAGTGCTAAGCGGAAGGGTGGAGAGCGGCTTGTCCAGCAAATGAGTTCATCTTTACGCAGATGTAATATTGTCCTCATAAACGATAGGATTTTTTCGCTTCAAGCACACCATCACCTTCCTTAATGAAGTATGCCTGTCATGTAAACGTTTGGTGTAGAAACTGCGAAAAATGGTTGATATTTGCTGCACACAGGCTAAAACGCACTAGAGATGGGCAAAACTGGTCATTTCAGGCATTTAATGAGAACCACTCACTCAGTGGAGTGAACTAGCTCTTTTTCTAGAGTCATCATTCTCTATTCACTTAAGGAACAAAATGAAAGAAATGCACCTTCCCTTTTAATTTAAGGTCACTGTACCTTTATTTTTACTTTATTTTTACCTTTTTGAAAGAATATACGAAAAGGACTAATGATTTTCCATTGTATCCCGTGTGGTTTGAAGATCTCCAAAAAGTCCTGTATTTTTTCTTCAGTAAACTTAAAACCATCACAACAAGATTCTAAATAATGGTTTGTGAGACTATAAAAATGACTCATTCTTGTTACTTTCCATGTTTTTTTTTGAAAACAAAATGTACTATAAAAACTCGAACCTAATTTCAATTAAGTTTGCCATCCCTAAAATTATCTAGAGTTGTCATTTACAATCAGCATTACAATGTAAGTCCAGTTTGACAATCACTGCAGGTCGTGACTTCCTTGGAGCTAACGGATGGTATCAGCAAACACCTCCCAAACCGAACAATTCCCATTCATTATGATGGTAGCTGGTTGGTTATTGGTCTTTCTTTTACTTACCTTGTATTTTAGCAAGTTTTCTTAAGGCAAAATGACTCTTACTGAAATACATAGCAGCTCTTTGGACATCACCAACATTTTTCTCTATTGCCTTTTGTATTGCATGCCGCCCAATATCGTTAAAGAAGGGGCAAACAAAGGACATATGAAAGGTTCAAAACCATGGCAGCTGACTTCATATTTGCAGTACTG